>NC_056728.1:756951850-757206850 GCF_019279795.1 Protopterus annectens | reverse complement strand
CCGATAGCCTAGTACCTACCTATGAACCTATGCTTCACTTAAAGAAATCTCAATCCCTCCAAGCTACATGGTCTAGGGACCTAAATCTTGTCACCAAAATAAACAGAGCATGCTGGAGGGATAGATTCCTGTCCCAGAGACTTCCCATATTCTGGAACAAACTACCTATCTATATCAAACAAAGCTCCTCATTAGCACTCTTTAAAAAAAATATTGATGGTTGGTGGGAGATAGGAAATTCACCCCAGGGTTCACTTCTGTGGCTGACAAGGAAAATAATTTTCTTGGTGTACCATTTGGCTAGGCTTATATATTCCCTAGGGCCAATAGCGTAGTACCTACCTATGAACCTATGATCCTGTGACTGGCAACAAACCACACATTTTAGGAGTAAGGGACCAACAAATAAATATCTGATAATGGGTGGGAGTTATTTACACAGTAACACACACCCTGTTGGGCAGTATTGCTTGCATAACAATGTTCTTCATATTGATCACTGGTGCAGTAGCCTAACTGTATGGGGTATATCCTGCTAAGGATATAACAGCCGGCCAGCTTTCAAATCTTCAGGGCACCTTCCACATGCTCAAACTGTCAGGCAACTCAAGTGGAGCTCACTAAAAGGCAAATCTGGGCACCAGGCTTTAACACCACCAAACAGTATGCTCCTCTAAAGCTTTTGAGGATCAATGATTGGCTTTCACTGTTCCTTTATAGGGCATATAAGTTCTCTTGGGGGGAAAAATCTGCACTTTAATAATTTTTCTTATTAAATATACTTTCCTGTTCAGGAAAATTATTTTAAAGCTAGGAGTTTGTGTTTTAATGCACTGTCACGAGATTGCACTGTACTTTTAAAAATAAGCACTCTTTTTCTTGCCATTTTAAAAGTTTTTAAAGTAACTGAAAAACATGCTTTTTTCTCGCTGAGAAATTGTTTAGCTATATGGGGTTGGCATAATATTTTAAAGTACTTTTTACTGTGTTTGCTTTGGGAAAAAATGACTTTTTACAGATGTTTTATTTTTACTGGCATTTGTTGCTTGTTTTCCCCTTGGAAAGCAGTACCATTTTTGGCTTGACCGTGGAACAAATGTCGGTCCCACAATCAGTCCTTCTTCCAGCCACAAATAGAGGAAGGTAAGCAAACAGCCTTCGCCATGACAGCAGGCTAGCACTTTTTCTCAGCCACAGGTGGGTGACTCTGCTGTGTCCATTTGTTGTTCCTCAGAACACAAATCTTTAACTTCAAATCCCTCTGGTGTAGCAACTACTGCCACTATGGACCAGTGGCTAGAGATGTCCTCTGTGGATGTTGGGGTCACCTCAGTGGCAAGGGAGAGACACTGTTGCCAGCCCTGGGAGATGGAACAGGGAAGACTTTCCTGTTTTGCCAGAAAATTGTGTCTATCCCTAGGGAAGCTGCAGCTGCTACTAAAAACACTGTAGGTTCCATTTTTCCTGTCAAAGAGAAGTATAAAACTAAGCATTTATCTACTCTTCTTCAAATTTCCTTAGACAAGAGTAGTTTACTGGGTCTGGCTCACAGTTTAATTAAGGTTATTGATCCTTCTTGTTAGGTAGTTTCTGGTAAAAGAAAGAGGAGTACTTCCTTTATCTGAAGAGCTTCAAGGTTCTGAATCTGGACACAGGGATGAAGGGACAGATACGGGTTTTCTCCTTAAATTTCTGATTCAGACTCAGAGGAGAGCCCTGCTTCTGATTTTCCCTGTGGGGGTTTCTCTTTCTCTGAGACTATCTCTAGAGTATGCCACTGTTTTCAAGGAGATATCACTGAAATTTCTCAATGCCCAAGAAACTACTATGAGCTTTTACAGAAGGAGTTTCCAGAAACTGCAGCTATTTTATAGTTTTGTCTGCTTTGGAGGATGTGTGTATTACAGCTTGCAATTTTTCTGACAGTCAGCCATCTGCTGATAAAAAGGCAAATAGGATGTTTAAAGTTCCTCACTCTATGATTACATTCTTCCCAAACCTAATCCAACAGCTATAGCTTTAGTTATTCTTTCTGCTGCAAAATACTTTGTTAATTCCAACCCTACTATTTCTGCTAAGGATGGGAAGATTATTTATAAGTATGGGAAAAAAACAAAAACAGCCTAAGCACTGAATATACAATAAATCCAAGGAAAAAACAGAATCCAGCAGTCAATTCCAACACAAGGGCTCAAAAATTCCATGTTTATTTTAAAAACCATTGTAAAACTTGTCAAAAAACAAGTATTCAGCATAATGCTAAAGCTTGAGCTCTTTCGTTTTAATGAATTGACATCATCAGAACCATCAGCCAAAGTCATGCAGACCTATAAATAACATTATTCACTCACACATCCTTTAAAAACAACCAATGGTAGCAGTTGTATGTAAAAAAGACATACCTACCAATATTCCTTCATTAATTGTAAACATTGTAAAAAATGAGCTTAAAAACTCATAACAATACTTTTACCACCATTGGAAAATTGAACCCCTGTCTCCTACATGGCAAGCATGAATAATCACCACTGTACTAACTTTGAAATATGTTCACACATTAAGAATAATGAAAGGATAAAATATATAAGAAGGAAGTAATAATTAGATTTACAACTTGCTTGCCCATTTCTTAAGTTCACTATGTAATGAAAGATTTTCATTCAAGCCTGGTGGATGTGTAGCATCCAGCTTGAGCTGCCAATGCCGTTCCCTGTTCAGCTGTTTATTACGTCAGTCACCCACATAGGTTGAGGTATCCACCTGCTCGATAACTGAAAAGGCAAAACCACTAAAATCAACACAGGTCCCAGAATATTTGGCAAGAGCACTCTTACTATCGGCACGTTGAGTACTATATACATGTTGGTAGATTTGTTTATTCAAAGAATTGTCCATTTTGCCTATGTAAAACATGGAGCATCAGGCACAACATGCAAAATACACCACACTGTTGGACAAACAATTGAATCTACCATCTTTACCCTTCTTACTGATTGTCTGAAAAATCAAATCATTATAATCAGTCTCAATGAACTGGCATTGTTTACATCTACCACATTTCCTGGTGATGTTTGTAAATGCATCTATAGTGGTAATGAGAGGTTTCTGCAGTAAATTCTTGATATTAAATTTGATCTGATGTTGTCAATCTTCATTTATTCTTGACAGTTGGGATTCAGTTCCCAATTCCGTGGATATCCTACTGATTTATTGAACAAGCTTCATCATGAGATATGGGAAAAGAGGAAAGACATCTATGTCCCATTTATAAAATACGGTCTTTGTGGTGGCCAGGAATTTGACAGCAGCTACACTGTGTCTCATGACACTAGTCATAATATGGTGCTACATTACAACGTTGATGTCAAAAATATAGACGGCATTATTCGGAAGAACTGGGACATTTTTCAGTGCCATGATGACACTAAGAAATTGAGCAATATAGTACCAACTTTTACGTACAGAAACAAATTTAATATCAATAATTTATTGCAGAAACCTCTCATTACCACTATAGATGCATTTACAAACATCACCAGGACATGTGGTAGATGTAAACAATGCCAGTTCATTGAAACTGATTATAATGATCTAATGTTTAAATCAATAAGGAGGGTAAAGGTGGTAGATTCAGTTGTTTATCCGAGACAGTAGTCTATTTTGCATGCTGTGTCTGATGCTCCATGTTTTACAAAGGCAAAACAGACAATTCTTTGAATAAAAAAATCTACCAACATGTACATAGTATTCAACATGCTAATAGTAAGAGTGCTGTTGCCAAATATTGTTTTTTCCCACTTGCCATGTAGGAGACTGGGGTTCAATTCTCCAATGGTACATAAAGTATTTTTATGAGTTTTTAAGGTCTTTTTTTACAACTTTATGCTTACAATTAATGGAGTATTGGTAGGTGTGTCTTTTTTACATACAACAGCTACCATTGATTGTTTTGTTTTTAGAAGATATGTGAGTGGAAAATGTTATTTATAGGTCTGCATGACTTTAACTAACGGTTCTGATGACGTTGATTCATTAAGATGAAAGCACTTCACCAGTCAGTGTTATGTTGAACAATTTGTTTTTTGACAAGTTTTACAACGGCTTTGAAATAAATGTGGAATTTTAGAGCCCTTGTGTTGGAACTGACTGCTGGAGTCTGGTTTTTCATAAGTATGGGAACAAAAGTTTATGCTTCTGCAACTTTGATTTTCAGAATTTTGAATTGTCAGGCTCATGCATTTAGGTTTGTCCTGACTAATTTGAAAGTATAAGAAATATTCTGGCTGCAGGTTTTTCATGTGAGTAAAAATCTGTTTTACATAATTTCTTCTGATGCATTGGTCACTACTCATTGTTTTCAGTGTGTATGACTGTTGATACTAGTTCAAGGGTTAAGGCTACTGCTACTGTTTTGAGGAGGCTTGCATTGCTGCATTCTCAGAACCTCCCAGATTATGTTAAAATCAGATTTTAAATTCTCCATTGAACCATTTAATTTTTGGTCCCTGTGCTTTAGAGATGAGTAAAAAGTTTGATGAAAGGGGTAAGCTGATACAGGGGATCTGTTAAGATTTTTAGTCCTACTTTTCCAATTTTTTCCAAGGGATTCTGTAACTCCTGATCCAGTTTTGGTAAGAAACAACAGAAACAGTCTCAGCAAATTGCAGATAAACAGATGTTTAAGAAGAAATGGCAAGGAGGTTCCAAGAAGAATTCTGGATACTCCAAAAACCAAGGACAGCACAACAAGTTATAATATAAGTCAAAATGACTATTTAAGAGAACTGTCATCTCTTGTCTTGGATCATACCCCTCTTCCCTTATTGGTTCCAAGCCCAGTGCCCATCAGACCTATTCCACAAGGCTAAGCAGTTCCTGGAAGTCTCCAGGCAGTTCCCCCTAGAGGAATTTCCCATGTCTTCTGGCATCTCCTCTGAACATCCCATGGAGGAGGTCCCTCAGAACAGGAACTGTAAGAAGAGACACATAGACACCCCAATGGAGTCTCTCACAGAAGACACTGATTTGGATAAAGGAGTGGGATCCCCAGATTGCCACCTGATGACATCTTCTTTGGATATATTCTCAAGATCCATAAGCAGAAAAGTGGTTGGTAGTCCCAATCTCCTTCAACTGAAGAATCCGTGTTTCTGGATGCTTTTGGTTCTGGACCATCTATGTTTTGACTGCCCCCCTCCCTGGCAGATGAACTGATTGATTTGGTTTCTCACCAGGCATAGAAGGAACTGGACACTGTAGAACCCATCCTCAAGTGTCCAAACAAATATTTGGCAGCTCCTTCTGATAAAACCCACTGGAGCAAAAGAGTCCCATTTGATGCTATGATGGTGGTGGTGATGGTGACAACAACCAAGAAAGAGCTGGCAGAGAAGAGCTTTTCTGTCCATCCACTGAACAAAGAGTCCAAAATGTTGAAGAGATTTGAAAAGCAAGTGTTTGCCTTAACTACCTTAGTGATGAGGTCTCTAAATTATCTGGCAGATTTTACTAGGCTACAGAGAGATTTGGCTAAAGAGTTATCAAATACTCTCTCGGAGTCCGTACCTACTGAGGATTTCAAAAAGGCTTCCTCTCAACTGGACACTCTTCTATCCATTTCAAATGCTTTGATGAGGGTGAACTCCCATACAGTGGAAGGTACCTCACGAGCAGCCAGTTCAGGGATGGCTATAAGGAGACATACCTGGATGCAGCTATGCAGTTTTATGGAGCCCTTCAAGACATCCTTTGTTAATGCTCCATTTAATGGCACTTCCTTCTTTGGCCATCAGTTAAAGACATGCTTACCCAGAGTGAACAAGAAGGAAAGACACTGTCTGCCATCAGAATCAAGATTTCTACCCTTTAATGGACATTCCCAAGAAACCAAAGTGGTGGTAATAAAATAGTCTCAAGGACCTCACCAGAATTCACCTGGGGAAAATTCCTCCAGAGGCAAAGGAGGAAACTTTAATAGTAAATGTTGTCCTAGAGGCAGAAGGGGCCTGCAGAACCAGGGCTTTAGAGATTCCTTTTCAGATAGGCCCTATCAGCACTCCTGAAGTACTGCCTGACTGTCCAACTCTGGAGGCAGTTGGTGCTCGATCCTCTTTATACCTAGACACCTCGACATATTTCACAAAAGATTCTTGGGTGCTAGGAATAATATCCAGAGGTTAATACATACCATTTTCCCTTCTTCCTCCTCCTCAAAGGAGGAAACTTCCAGATGTTCAACCCAGTCAAAAGAAGGAGGCAGCACATGAAATACAAAAGGTGCTAGAGAAAAGAGTCATCCAAAAGGTCCCACCCGACCAGATAGGATTCGGAACTTACACTTCTTTTTAGTGCCAAAGAAAACAGGGGACCTCAAACCCATTTTGGATCTAAGCAAGTTGAACCAGTATGCAAAGTAGGTGAAGTTCTGAATGGTCATGGTCCAGTCCATCCTGCCTTTTCTGCACAACGATGATCGGATGTGCTCTATAGATCTCCAAGGTGCATAGTATCGCATAAAAATAGACAAGCAATCCAGGAGACATCTGCACTTTCAACTGGGAAGACAATCATTACCAATTCAGAGCTCTGCCCTTTGGATTCACCACAGCCCCCAGGGTTTTTACCAAATGCATGACAGAAGTAGCATCTTACTTGAGGCTCAACAGATTCTAGGTGTTTCCATATCTAGATGATTGCCTTCTCACTGCCCCATGAAAGCATCAACTTTTACAAGTTGGGGACTATTTGCTCCAGATTTGCAACACCTTGGGTATCTCAATAAATCTTGCCAGATCAAAACTAGTTCCAGTACAGAGCCTTGAGTTCATAGGGATGCTTTTGAATACTACAAATCGGATAGCTTCCTTATTTCACCACTGCATTACATCCTTAAGACATCAGGTCCAGACAATACTTTCTCACTATTCTCCTCTAGCAAAATTAGTGCTGCAAGTTCTGGAGTCAATGTCAGCTGCCATCCTTCTGGTTCTTTTAGCATGCTTCTTTATGTGAATTCTTCAGGGGACCTTAGCTGTACAATGTTCCATTCTTTTTCAACCCCTATCCTTTCCTATAAAACTCATTCCAATTTGCAAATGTCATATTTGTTGGTGGATTCAGTCTTACGATCTTATTCTGAGCAGACCATTCATTCTTCCACCTCCAGTTGCCACCATGACCATGGATTCTTCCCAACTGGAGTGGGGGTGGAGCATTTCTTGGGAAGGCATGTGGTCCCCTCTAGAGACCAGTTTGCATATCAATGTTCTAGAGATGAGAGTAGTCCCAGCATTGCAGGCATTTCAAGATACTCTCCCTCTGGGGACTATTGCAATTCAGAAGGACAACATGTCAGTAGTCTGGTACATCAACTAGTAAGGAGGAACCTGATCTTACCCCCTGTGCAGAGAGGCCATGAGGGTTTGGGAATGGGCAATCTCTTCATATCGCTTTCTAATTACGACACACATCCCAGGGAAAACCAATGTATCAATAGACAAGCTAAGCAGAGCAGATCTATTCTGATGCCTCACGAGTGGTCTCTCAATCAGTTGGTAGCATATCTGATCATCAGCCATTGGGGCCAACCTTGTTGTGACCTAGTTGCCACCCATCCCCTCAAGAACAAGTACAGTAAGTACTTAGCTCTGATTCTTCCTCAGGGAGAGTCACCGAGAGATGCCCTGATTCACAATTGGCCTCCGGGTCTCCTTTACGCCTACCCTCCTTTTCCTCAGATTCCAAAATTCTTACAAAAAGCAAACAGGTTGAAGAGCTCATTCATCCTCATTGCCCCCTTCTGGCCTCAGCAAGTATGGTTTCCCTTCCTATGGTCTCACTTCCAATATTCTCCATGGATACTGAAGCCTGTTCAGGATCTCCTATATCACGCATCAGGAATTCATAATCCAAGCCTCCATGCCCTCAAGCTAACCGCATGGTTTCTCCATTTCCATTAATAGACAGTCCAGGCTTTCTTCCCCAGTTCATGATATAATTCTAGCCTTCCATAAATCTCCTACCAAGAAAGTATACAGAAACAAATGGAAAAGGTTGTCTAGTTGGACTTCTAGCCAGAATATCAACCCTTTTTCAGCCCCAGCTTCTGCCATTCTTCTATTTCTGACAACTCTTTTTAAAAAGGGGCCAGTTTCTCAATATTTAAACTTCAGTTTGCAGTAATTTCAAATTTCCATTCCGGAAATAAATCTCTTTCTTTGGCTTCTTCCAAATTGTGTAAGGCCTTCAGGTCTAGGTTTAATGATCAAACAGAACGTTCATCGAATGGCCGCTCATCATACATAGACCATCAAAACTTTCATTCCTCAATAGGCCAAATAATCATAAATAAATTAATGATCATAGCTGGTCAACATAAAGGGAATGGAACACAGCACCTCCACCCCCCCCCTAATTATTATATAAACCAACTCCAAGATCGCACTGCAGTGGGAAAGGGCAGGTTTCCTTATCTCTGTGTTACCAGTAAATAGTTACTATGTTCCGTCCCCTTTAAGTTGGCCAACTGTGATCGTTTTATGAAATTATTTATGATCATATGGCTGTTTGATAAAGGGAAGTTTCGATGGTCTATTTACGGTAAATGGCTATTCAATGAATGTTCTGTTCCATCATTAAACATAGACCCAAGGCCTTCATGAAGGGCATTTTTGTTCTCAGACCCCCAATACAGGACCCTTCTCCTCCTTGTGACTTTAATGTGGTCCTTCAAAGTTTAACTCAGAAGCCCTTAGAACCGGCAGACAAATATGATCTGAAATTTCATTTATGGAAAACGATCTTGGTGGTTATAACTTCAGCAAAAAGAATTTCTGAATTCCACTCTCTATCAGCTAATCCCCCTTGCATTGTTTTTCATAAAAACAGGGTTTCTCTTATGGACTAACCCTTCCTTTCTGATTGAAGTCGCATTGGAAAAATACATCAACCAGTCCATACAATTCTCAATCTGCTTTCCAGATTTTTCTAATAAAGGAGAATATATGCTTCATCTTCTTAATGTGCACAGACAACTACATTTTTATCTTCACAGAACAAAACAGTTCAGAAAGTCAGATCAGCTTGTTATATCTTTTTACCCTAATCACCTAGGTCAAGCAGTATCTAAAGATCCACTAACTAAATGGATTACGGACTGCATTCATTGGTTTATTGTGAAAAAGGACTAAATCTGCCAAGACCTCCTTGAGCTCATTCAACTCAGTCCATAGCTACTTCATCTGCCTTTTGGTCAAGGACCACCATTGATGACATTTGTGCTGCAGCTACTTGGTCAATGACTCATACATTTGTTATTCATTACAAGCTGGACATAATATCCAGAAGCAGAGCTTCTTTTGGTTTGACAGTGCTCCAGCATGTCCTTCCATTAGGGTCTCCCAAGGGCTACATAGCTGGGGACTCTGTCCCCTTTGTGAGGAAGACCAGATGACATCCCAGGCATTGTACTACATGAACTACAAAATGAACTGGCACCTTACCTAAGTGTCATGTTTAATCATAGCCTCACCTCAGGCTTTGTGCTCACTGAGTGGCGAACAGTTACAGTTATCCCACTCCACAAAGGGGGATCCATCTTGGATCCCAGGAACTACCATCCCATCAGTCTGACGAGCCTGATCTGCAAGGGTATGGAACGCATTATCATGGAACTTATAAACAAAGACATTGGCAACCTTCAAACACTGGACCCCACCCAGTTTGGGTTCGTGAAGGGCCGATCTTGTCTCTTGAACCTGATTGACTTCTTCGAATCAGTCTACAGAGCTGTGGACGAGAGTAAGGCGGTCCACACAGCCTATCTGGACCTCGCCAAGGCCTTCAACACCATCCCCCACTCTGGAATCATAGATAAACTTACTAAGCTGGGCATAAATCCCTACGTCACTCGATGGGTTGTCAACTGGCTTACTGACAGAACCCAGACTGTAAAAGTAGCTGACTCCAAATCCAGCTCCAGACAAGTGAAAAGTGGAGTACCTCAGAGTTCAGTCCTAGGACCGCTCTTGTTTGGCATCTACTTCTCTGAAGTACAGGCCAACACTAAGGGACTCTGGATAACAAAATTTGCAGATGACTGCAAACTGGGAGCCATTATTGAATCCCCAAATGATGTGGATGCTCTACAAAAGGGCATTACAGAAACAGATGCTTGGTGCCAGAGCCATGGGCTCAAGCTCAATGCCAAGACATGTATAGTTATCCCCTTTGGGAAAAAACATGTATCCGTGAATTACCATATAGGTGGCAGTACACTAAACACCAAAAGTGTGATAAGAGACTTAGGGACACAGGTGGATAGTGGCCTCACCTTCGATAACCACATCACCACAACAGTCAGGAAATCCTTCTATGTGGCACACCTCATCACTAAGGACTTTTCATCCGGAAAAAAGGAGGTCATTGTCCCACTGTACTCATCCCTCATTAGACCCATTATAGAATACAATGCCCCGTTTGGTATGTACCTCTCAAGACATCTGCAACAACTGGAAAGGCCACAGAAATACCTCACTAAAAGTATCACAGGCCTAAAGCAGATGCCCTACGCTGACTGCCTTAAAAAACTCCAGCTATACTCTGTCACATATCGTCTACTCAGAGGCGATCTTTGCTTAACATACAAGGCCATGTCAAACCCAGAGCTGTTGGACATGCTACACTTAAAGAAATCCCAATCCCTCAGAGCCACATGCTCCAGGGATCTAAACATTGTCATTACAATAAACAAAACATGCTGGAGGGATAGGTTCCTGACCCAGAGACTCCCCAGACTCTGGAATAGATTGCCCAGACATGTCAAGCAGAGTGCCTCTTTGGTCCTCTTCAAAAGGAACCTTGACGATTGGATGGGAGAAAGGAAATTCACCATCACGTCAGTCGTCCTGCTAGACAGGGGTCCAGGGAAGTAAATAGTGTGGGAAGAAATAGCCAGGGAATTGTTATGGCTAGGCTTGTATAGGCCCTAGTGCTGAGGGCCTTACAGAAACAGATGCTTGGTGCCAGAGCCATAGGCTCAAGGTTAATGCCAAAAAATGTATAGTTATCCCCTTTGGGAAAAAAAATGTACCCATGAATTACCACATAGGTGGCAGTACACTAAATACTGAAAGTGTGATGAGAGACTTAGGGACACAGGTGGACAGTGGTCTCACCTTCGATAACCACATCGCCACAACAGTCAGGAAATCCTTCTATGTGGCACACTTCATCACTAAGGGCTTTTCATCCATAAAAAAAGAGGTCATTATCCCACTGTACTCATCCCTCATTATACCCATTCTAGAGTACAATGCCCCGTTTGGTATGTGCCTCACAAGACATCTGCAACAGCTGGAAAGGGTGCAGAAATACCTCACTAAAAGAATCACAGGCCTAAAGCAGATGACCTATTCTGACCGTCTAAAAACCTCCAGTTATACTCTGTGGCATATCGTCTACTCAGAGGCAATCTCTGCTTAACATACAAGGCCGTGTAAAACCCTGAGCTGTTGGACATGCTCCACTTATAGAAATCCCAATCCCTCAGAGCCACACGCTCCAGGGATCTAATCCTTGTCGTCACAATGAACAAAACATGCTGGAGGGATAGCTTCCTGACCCAGAGACTCCCCAAACTCTGGAATAGACTGCCCATACATGTCAAGCAGAGCACCTCCTTGGCCCTCTTCAAAAGGAACCTTGACGATTGGATGGAAGATAAGAAATTAACCCCGGGGATCATGTCAGTCGCCCTGCTAGACAGGGGTCCAGAGAAGTAAATATTGTGGGAAGAAATATCCAGGCAATTGTTATGGCTAGACTTGTATAGGCCCTAGAGCCGATAGCCTAGTACCAACCTATGAACCTATAAGAATGAGAAGGACAACATCAGATTTATAAGTTATATACTAACCATAACTTGTCATCTGTGTTGTCCATTTTCATTCTTCCTCATCTTTCCTCCCATCCATTCCCCGTCTCTGTCACTCCTGGAAGTACCTATTAGATTGTGTTTAGAACCATTCAGTTCCAGGTTAGAGCCCTGTCTTTTCTTCTGTCTGTTTTTATCTTTCTTGGACAAGTGAGAGATTAGGCAGCAAACTCGATCAGAGGTGATGGGGCTGAAGTATGACATTATGGGTAGAGGGAGAAGCTTGAGAGCTGGATCCAAAGTCTAGTGTATGAGGCCGAGTCAGATCCATGGTTCAGATCTGAGCCCATTTAAGAGGAAAAATGAAAATGGACAACACAGATGCCAAGTTATGGTGAGTACATAACTTACAATTGTGGATGTATGGAAGCAGGTGGTATATCAACTAACAAGGGGGAACCAGGTCATACCCCCTTTGCAGGCTAGCCATGTCAGCTTGGGATATAGCTTCAAAGTACAGTCTCACTTTACAGGCATCCTACATTCGGTCAGAGCATACTTTTGTTGCAGACAAGCTGAGCAGGACAAGAACAGACCCTCACAAATAGAAACTATATTAGGGGTCTTCAATGATTTGATTCATCTATGGGGAGTTCCTCAAGACAATCTCTTTGCATCCTCTGTGATAAATCAGCTGGCAAGATTCTGCTCCAGGACCCCTTGCAAGAAGGCCTGAAAGAGAGATGCCTTTTCTTTTCTTTTGACAGGAATGTTTCTGTATGCTTTTCCACCTTTTCCACTCATATCCAGGGTACTCCTGAAGATTCAGAAGTAATCCCCCAAGATCATTGTTGTGGCTCCCTTCTGACCCACACAACTGGGGTTCTCCCTTGGTTTGGAAGTGGCCAGGAGCAATTACCACAAACATTCTCACAGACTGGATCTACTCACAGAAGGACAAGGGTGTTTGATGCACCCTGACACCTCTACTCACACAAGAAAAAGGGTGTTTGATGCACTCTGACACCAATCAACTTCAATTGACTGCCTGGATGATAGGGTTATAAGTCCTTTTAGGCTCCTCTTTACTTAAGATGTGCAGCAGATACTAAAGGAGACAAGAAAACTTGCTACTAGAAAATCCTGTTTTAGCAAATAGAAAAGGTTTTCTTGTTCCTGCCAACAACATAACCAGCACCCATTCAGGGATAGTTGTTTTCTGGTTTTACAATATTTGTGTGAGCTATTATCCTATGGCATTTCCTACTCCTCTATCAAGGTTCATTTATTGGCCACTTCATCATGTCTGCCCCTGGATCCTCCTCTTTCAATGCAGTCTCATGTCAAAATATTTTTGAAAGGGGTTTTGCATAACAGGCTTCCAATAAAACCAACAGCCTCTCCTTGGGATCTTAATTTTGTGCTAGAGAAGCTAAATCTTGCTTTATTTGAACCAGCTAATCTGGGTGGCTTGAGGTTCTTAACACGGAAAACAGTTTTACTAATTGTGCTGACCTCTGCAAGGAGAGTTTCTGAGTTGCAAGCTTTTATGGCGAGTCAGCACAACCTCATTTCCACATGGACAGGGCTTCTTTGAGAACTCATCCTTCTTTTATACCTAAAGTAGTACCTGAGTTTACTTTAAGCCAAACGATCTATAATACCATTTTCTTTCCTAAACCCAAAAATAAGAGAGAAGAGATACTCCATACCTCGGATGTCCACAGACAACTTGGGTACCATCCTAACAGAATTAAATGTTTTTGTTTTTTTTTTTTTTTTTTTTTGAGAAGGTAAGAAAAGGGACAACTTGTGCCAAAATAAACTATTTTTGATGAAGTTCCAATAGTAAAAGAATGAAAGTGCTAATCTGACCCCTGTGTTTCTTGGGGACTACAAACACAGTTCTTTGTGTACTATTTATTTAGTATTTTGTGTGCTTCATGTTTTATTTTTTAGTATTTCCAAATTGTTGTCAAAGACTATTACCTTTTGTTATACTCATAACAACAAAATTATTCTAGGCAGGGTAAAGGCCCACTTTACCTGGCATTGGCTTCGTCTATGGCTTTTTGGAAGGGGTTGGATTCTAGAAGTATTCTAGAAGGAACAACTTTGTCCTCTGTACATACATTTATGAAGCACTGTAAGCTTGAGTTCTTCTCTAGATCTAGATCAGTCTTTGCAAGAACCATTCTTCAGGGCTTCCTAAACTCTTTTCCTTTCACCTCCCAAATGTAGTAAGCTAGGGTAATCTGCCCATATAGCTAAGGCTACCACAGCAGTGATCAGTATGCAGTACATAGAGAAGTAATGTAACTAAACTTACCATAACAATAAATGCTGAATGATCACTGCTGCAGTATCCACTCCCTCCTTCTATTCTCATTGCTTTTTGGTGTGTTGTTTATGCCAGGGTGTGGTTATTTATTTTTTGGTCAATGTAGTATTTTCCTTACAGGGATTAGCTTCCTCCCTGTGCTGGTGGAAAATCTCTGAAGGGCTTGGCACCCACACTTGCCTTTTAGTCAGCTCTGCTCAAGCTGCCTGACAGTTTGGGCATTTGGAAGGTGCCCTGAAGCTTTGGAAGCTGGCCAGCTATTATATTCTTGACAGGATATAACCCTTATAGCTAAGGCTAGTCCAGCAGTTATCATTCCAACAGCTACTGTTATGGTAAGTTTACTTAACTGTACCATCTCTGTTAAAGAAAAACACATTTTTCCAAACCAAACTCAGTCAGATCCAACGATAAATCAGAAATTATTAAACTCACAAGTATATAATTAAGCAGCAACAAGAAAATGGGTGTATCAGAGCATTAACCCATGATTGGTGTGGTTTGATCATGAGAGTGAAGCCTCAGTAATCAAACACTGCCAACCATGGGTAAAGCCTGCAGTACACAAACAGGAGTAGAGTATTACTATTTTACAATGACATTATTTATTAAAGAAATTACTTGCCTTTCTTAAATAATGTGATTATATAATGGGACTGCAGTGTTCTTTCACCTTCCATGGACAAAACTGATGTACTGTACATGCGTGTGGCTCATATGTCCATACATTTGCACAGTATATCAGTGTAGTGCAGGAAGCAGACTTGAAGAGGGTATTTGTTTAGCATTTTGTTCCTCTGTCTTTTTTTAAACTGGAAGAAAGAAATTTTAATGTTTGGCATTATACAGTGATGGAAATTGTTAATGATTTAAAAAATTATGAGACAGGGCAGAAATAAAAGGAAAATGAAGGACATTCTGCAAATTTATGATCAATTGACAAGTATGATTAACAAACTGCTGGTAAGCATACCTCTCAGCTGTCTAAGTTTTGGCAGAATGTCACTGATCTTTCTCATATTTTGCCCTGTCCCTCATAAAATCTAGTAGGACGATGTTAAGCAGCACATTCTAATAGAAAGTCCAGCCAATCAACAATACTTTAGTGGACAGACTTTTTTCCTGTTGGTATATGCCAGATTTACAATGGGCATATTTACTGGATTCTACAATCAGCATGCACATTTTTAAATACTAGTGACCCTTTATTGTATAATTGACATTCTTCCAGCTAATAAAAAATTCAAGGCAGCAATGCCTCTTTCTTGTTGAATACTGGTATAAAGAGAAATAAAATCTAAGGTACACGTGTACAAACCCTGTCCCATAGTATTATATTGGACATATTTTTCAAAAATTCTGTCACCTTTAATTCTTATTTATTATTATTTATTTGTTTGTCATTTGTTAACCAGGTTAGTCCAACTGAGCCAAAGGCTCATTTTCAGTGGAGACCCAAGGAGAAAAGCTCCAGAAGTAATACAAAAGATTACATAAAATTCAAGGCTGTACAAATTTTAAAAAATTACAAAATTGCAAAAATTCTACGCCATAAAAATGATTACATAAATTCAAGATTGTACAATTTAACAATTAACAGTTGCATAGAAAGTTTATACAAGATTAGATGGCATGATAAGAAGAATGAAGCTAGACTTGAGTAAGTAACAGATCCTATGAGAGTCTAGAGCAAGAAATTTAACATCCACGTTGGCATAACATTGTATTTCTAAAGGCCATATAGATAGGCTACATAGCATGGAAGTGTGCTATTAACAAAAAATATATATATGTACAATGAAGTGGGTGATAGCTTCTCATCGGCCTGATCTAATTTAATCAATTACAATATGTAAGAGATACAGATTTAGGGTACCATAAGGAAGTGGGGGTTAGGTATTGGTCCTGGCAAGGACAGCAGCTAGTGTTAGCAAAGTAGTTTTTCAGTTCTCTTTTGAAGCTGTTAGTGTATTTGATGTTACATATATTTGGGGGAAGTTTGTTCCAGGCTTGGGACACTGCTTTTGTAAATTAATTTGCCTGTGCTTTTATTTGGTTTGTAAGGGTTAAGAAGGACTTGATCGGAGCTGCTAAGGGTACGAGTAGGAGTACAAAGGGGAAATTAGGAGAGGCCGGGACAGGCAGAGGGTTTATTCAGTAAGGAGTGAGTGATTTGAAGCTGGGATAGTAACAGTAATTGGGGGAATTCAAGTCATTTGAGTTGTTTTAAAGCAAGGCAGTGGTGAGTTTTGTACAGTAGGTTGCTGGCAAATCTATTTTGTTATATATTTGTTCAAGTTTGGTTATCAAGGTGGATTATAGATGTGTAAGTATTGGAGAGGCATACAGAAGGCAGGGAAGGAGGAATGCCTTTGTCAGTGAAGGTTTGGAGTCGGGATAGGAATTTTTATTTCTATAGAGCAGACTCAGTGTTTGATATGTCTTTTTAATACATTGTTGAATGTGGAGGTCAAATTTTAGTTGGTCATCTATTATGGTGCGTGTTCTCCACCACTAGCAGTTTTGCCCTTCATTGTCCAGTTTTTGTTTTTTTAGTTTTGTATTCTGGACTGTGACTTTCTACTTGATCTGTATACGTCTTACCACCTCTGAGTTCCATGGATACAGTTTCTAACACAAAGAAGGAAAACTTGGCGTTACTACATGAGAGAGTATGCTTCTACAGTGCATTGTTGACATTGCACTTGTTGATATCATTCATATGCTCGTATATTCTACGTTTGAGCTGTCTCTCAGTTTTGCCACTGTAGAAACTGTCACAACCTCGACAGGTAAACAAATAGACCAGGCCCTTGGAATTACAATTTGTTAGCTTCTAGAAATAACTGCCAATTGGTGTGTGACTCAGCTTTGATAATAGTGTTATCAAGAGATGAGATGGTGAAGGTAGATTTATGGTGGAAGAGAGATTTGGGTAGGAATAGAAGTATTTTTTTTTTTTAGGGTTTAGGATGAGTTGGTCATTAGTTAGCTATTGTTTGATGGTGAGAAATAAGATTTGATTAATAGAAGGAAGGTGAGTGATATTGTCAGAGAGGGAGATAACAGCAGAATCACTGGTGTATTCTATAAGGGAGGAGGTGCTGTAGGATGAGTAGTGGTAGTTTAAAAAGATGTTGAAAAGAAGAGGACCTAGAATAGAACCTCGGGGGCCTCTTGTCTGGATAGGTAAGAAAGGGGAGCAGGTTGTTTGCCATCAAAGTGACTGCAACCTATTAGTAAGATAGCTGGAGAACCAGAGAATTGCGGAGGTGGAGAGGTTGAGACCTGAGTGTCGCTTAGAGTGAAAATCAGTTTCAAAAGCTTTTGAGAGGTCTAGGAATAGACAGGACACCAGTTGTTTTTTTGTCTTTAACCTCTGCAACAGTATGAGTGAAAGATAGAAGGGCAGTGGAAGTACTGTGATTTTACCGAAAGCCATGTTGAGTGGAGGTCAGAAGGTTTTCCTGAATTAGCTATTTGAGAACCTGATTGTGTATGCATTTTCCGAGGATTTTAGAGAGTGGAGAGAGAATGGTACGGGTCTGAAATTGGAAGGATCGGTGAAATTACCTCCTTTGTGCAGTGGCATGGTGTGGAAAGATTTCCAGATGTCGGGGACTGTACATTCTTGAATTGATCTGTTAAGACGTATACAGATCAAGTAGAAAGTCACAGTCCAGAATACAAAACTAAAAAAACAAAAACTGGACAATGAAGGGCAAAACTGCTAGTGGTGGAGAACACAGATTTATTTTAACGCAAAAATGAAACACGTTTTCACCCAAGTAGCTCTCAGACTTCCTCAGAAATGAAAAATCATTGAACCCAAGTTAATTTATGCATACATCAATTAGAAAAATAATGAATCAATCAAGGATTTAAAGAAACATACCTTGAAATACAAAGAAAAAATAAAACCTGTACTGAAAATAAAAATAATGTATTGAATTTATACAAAATGACATTATCAAATAAAGAACAGTATTTACTTGTGTATAAAAAAATGAAACGTGTCACAAATGATATAATAAATTAAACATAACAATCAATAAGTTTGTAAAAACCCATGAAAATATTTATATTTATACTAAATGGATAAAATGTTTAAAAATGAGAGACATCAATAGGAAGTAAAAATAAATTCATAATTTAGCTGCCCTTAATTTGAGTAGAGGTACAAGAGAAATGTATTCATTAAGACCCGGGGCTTAGAAATAACTGCCAATAGGTTTCCCTATATTCTAATTTATGTTCCCAGGGCCCACCTCTGAGTTCCATGGATACAGTTTCTAACACAAAGAAGGAAAACTTGGCGTTACTACATGAGAGAGTATGCTTGTACAGTGCATTGTTGGCATTGCACTTGTTGATATCATTCATATGCTCGTATATTCTACGTTTGAGCTGTCTCTCAGTTTTGCCACTGTAGAAACTGTCACAACCTCGACAGGTAACCAAATAGACCAGGCCCTTGGAATTACAATTTGTGTAAGTTTTGGCAGTTAGTATTTTAGCTCTACTGGCTAATGAGATCAGTTCTTTATTACTAATAAAAGAACATTGATTGCAGGCCCCACATTTGTAGGTACCTTTCTTTCTGTGAGCAAAAACATCCTCATGTTTAACTGACTCTAGTAAATTTTTGATGTTTCGCCCCTTCCTGAAAACTACCTTAATAGATTTACTTTTTAGATTGGGTAATAAGTAAAACTTGAAAATTTGTCCCACTCTTTTAATACTGTATTCTTAATGTGGTGGGCATTAGAACTAAAATTAGTTACAAATGCCCTACTATAACCAGCCTCATTAGAACTGATACAGCCATGTTGGTTAAAAAAGTCAGTACCCATACCTAGAATGGGCCTATAGATAGTATCTCTACCATGTATGACTTCTGCTCTGATTGAATCTATTAGTTCACCAGGGTAACCTCACTCATGAAACATCTGTTGTAACACATTACATTCATAACATAATCAGAATCATCGGAGGTCATGCGACAAATGCACACAAACTGACCCTTGATGATACCTTTTTTCTGATAAAAAGGGTATATACTATCAAAACTGATGTATGTATTAGAAAAAGTAGGTTTTCTGAAAATTACATATTTAAAACCTAAATCAGTTTTCTGCAATGTAACATCTAGATAATGAATAATAGATGAATCAACATGGTAGGTAAACTTGAAGAAGTCAGTACTTTGATTGAGATAAGAAATAAAATCTTTCAAAAGATTTTCACCCCAAGCCAAAAAATACAGATATCGTCCAGAAACCTGGAGTAGAAATTCCAGTGTTGGGAGAAAGCACAGTGGTGTACAAATTTGTCTTCCCACACAGATACAATAATATCTGCAAAGGTTGGGGCACAACTCGCTCCCACGGCAACTCCTGATTCTTGACGGTAAAATTCTCCCTCAAAAAATAGAAAATTATTCTTCAAAACCAGTTCTGCCAGTTCATTACATAGAAAAATATCATTGTCAGTAACCCTGGTCTACTCCTTACTGCTTCCTCAAGCCAAATCAAACCTAGATCATGGGGAATAACTAAAAACAAGTCAACCACATCAATGGTGGTAAATAGAAGGTCAGGTACTAACAATTCCGGTTTGATCTTGCTCAAGAATTCCCATGAATCTTTAACAAAGTGGAGTTCACCACCCCAAAGAAATTTCAATTTCCAATCCAGGTATTTAGCTATGGGGGAGATTTTTGCTCCCTATGATGCTACAATGGGTCTAAGTGGGGGGTCATCCACACACTTGTGCACTTTAGGTATCCCAAAATGGAGGATACATGAGGATGGGGTTGAAGCAAATATTGGTAGGTGTTATAATCAATAACACCTTGATCAAACAGATCTTTTAGTGCTAAATCGATCTTCTTATATGAGATGTTGATTTCATTAATAGAAACCTTACTATATCTAGATGAATCATGGAGGAGGGTGTGCATTTTACTATCATAAAGAATTTTATCCATAATGACTACCCCCCCCAACCTTTGTCAGGTTCCATGACACGAATGTTAGAATTAGAACGTAAGGTGTCCAATAATTTTCTATCTCTGTCATCAAGATTGGAAAAAGTTTTGAAGGAATTAAAATTCTTACGTATCTCATTTTCAATGGTGTTTTCCAAATTTTTCAGTTGGGGGGTGAAGTGGAGGGTTAAAAGTACTCAGTTTTTTTGGACAAAGAGAAACAGGAGGATTAGAATCTTTACCAAAAATATTCAACAAATTCAGCCATCTGGTACATATTTTTAGGTCCAACAAAACCTGTGGTAAATTGCTTTTCCTACTGGGCACAAACTTGAAACCCTTTATAAATAAATTTAAAAAATCATCAGTAATGTTCAATCCACTGTAATTAAATATATGAAACCCAGTTTTACTAACCACATGTGTCGTGTTGTAGTCATGATCAACATCAGCTAAATAGGTTACTGATAGTAATTCCCCCTGGTCCCCCCCTTCCTGTGGAGATAAGATCCCCAGGTATTATTCTTGTTCTGGAGCCTGTCGGATCTCCGTGGACCTGCTTCATCAAGGCCATCATCAGCAATGGTAGATGGAATAACAATATTATCATGATGGAAACTATCATTATCAGGAATAGATTCAACAGGCTCAAGATGTGTTGAACGAGAAAAAGTTTTAGGTAATGCGTAATGTTTGCCATCCTTATAATCCCTAATGTCCCTGTCTAACTTTCTATATTTCCTTTGTAATATTCCATCACATTTTTTGTCAGTTTGAGCTTTCAAGTTAAAATACTTATTTTTCTCACATTCTACAGAGAATAATAAATCATTAGTGACACATAAATTAAACTTATCAATGTCCCTTTGTAAAACGTCCATTTCACGATTATTATTGTGAATAATAGCTTTAATAATGTCAATAATAATGTCGAAAATCTGCAGCAATTCTTGATGAAATTCACTGTTAGCAGTCACATTATTTGGGTATTTGAATACCCGAAGCCCCTTCGGTACAATATGTAACTTAATACATTCATTTAAATAAGAATTGTCAGTACAGAGTGTTTTGTACCTGGTGAGGGCATATTGCAGTTTATCCAAGGAAGTCAAATAGGTGTCCGCACAAACGTTGTTGCTGACAGCAGATGGTGTTTTTTGGAAAAAAGTTTGTCCTGTATTCATTGTTTGAACTGGGTAAGGTCCCCGGTTGCCGATGATACTCCATTCGCCCCATCCACAGTCGAATCCGTACCATTATTAGAAGCCAAAATTGCCAGCGTAGAATTGAATGCTTGGCTATCAGATAACGGCACCTGCACATTCGCGCCATGAGTAGTTGACGTGGCTGACGTTGCATTCAATCGAGTACGGCCCCCAGGACCAAAAATAACTTCCTGGTTACCAGGCAGATTCGAAGCTTGAAGAGAGGATACAAGCCCTTGAGTTAAGAGTGTAAGTAGCTCAAGAAGCTGCTATAGATTCCAGATGGATCTTGCAGATGAATTACACAAGTTATTGACCAGTTGCTGGAAGAAGCAAAAGATAATAGGGAGAAGCTAAATTTTCATGTGTTGACTGTGGTATCAGTTTCCAGCCTTTCCATTTGCCTTGCACACAATGCACTGGATAGAGTAGTAAAAGCAGCAGGTGTTATTTCCACTGTCAGCCACTATGTTTGGCTGTGATTGTCTCATTTTCCCCAAAATGTCAAAGTTTCTTTCCTGGGTGGCCCTTTCAGTGGGAGGTATCACTTTTGCACTACAGGCTACAGAGAAACTTCAAGACAGCAAAGGATATGGCAAAAGTCTCAGAACTATGGAGGCCTGTGTCCAGCCTCTGCAATACTCCTTTGCCAAGACTCATTATAGCCTGAGGTAGATGTGGTTCAAGTGGAGTATCCATCAACAATAACAATCAAACTATTATTCCAGGAGGGATCACAGTAGTCTTGATTCCCTTCTGAATGGAGGCCCATGCAGCGGCAGAAGTAACCAGCAAAATTAAGGGGCTTTGTATGTCCCCCTCCATGAGCCAACTTCAGCAGAACCTCTGAAGACTTACCTAACTGTCCCACTCTTTTGGAAGATGAGGGTCAACTATCCCTCCATCTCCTGGCATGGCATGGCATGCCATCATGTGGGACTGATGAATAAGTACCAATGTACTCAGAGATTACAATATCCAGTTCCACACTACCCCAGTGCTACATTCCTTACCCTTACCTAAGGTTATTCCTCAATCAGAGGAATAAGTCAAAAAATGAGGTAATTATTCTGCTTAGAAAAAGAAGAGCAATCCAGGAGGTCCAGACAGAATGGAAAGTTATGAATATTTGAGATTCATTTTGATTCTAAAGATATCAAAGGACCTCAAACCACTTCTGGATTTAACTGGTTCAAAGACATTGTCGATGGTTTCTTTGCAGTCAGTCCTTCCTTACCTAAAAGGGATTGGATGCCTAGATGTCCAGGAAGCTTACTTGTCTATTAGAACAGCCAAGGAATCCAGAAACTATTTCTGTTTCTGAGTAGGGGCAAGACACTATCAGTTTTGGGCTTCCACTTAGGTCAAAAGTGTTTGCCTGTTAGCAGCCCAATGGCACAGATGGAAAAATCCCTTACTGTGACTCAGATAACTAGTGTTTCACTGGTGTCATGAGAGCTGGTGGGTCCACAAGGAGAGGATGGGAATGAGTGGCTGGCACTGGCTCATCCATCCTGCGGGCAATTTAGGCTCCTGGCAATATAGCAATGGTATGAGCCTGGCAAGCTCTACAGTGCAAAATAAGTGCACTGTTTATTAAGAGATTCAGCGTGTGTGGAAACACACATGCACCTATCCATGCAGCATCTAAGCAGTGCTTGCAGAATTACCATGTGGTGGGAGGGGATAGGATGCAGTCCCTGACAGTGATATCATACTGCAGTAATGTCTCCAGTCTCCTCAATGGCTCTAGACATGATTTGAATTGATTCTGGGTGAGGCTAAGTTGGGTCCAGTAGACCCATCGAACAAGGAGAGGAGAGGAGCTAGTGGCAGAAGATGGTAGACTGCAGGATAGGAAGGGGGGATGTTTGCTGTCTAGGTGTCTGGCTCCTAGCTACACAGACAGTAGTCAATCTAATGAAGTCTCTGGATGCTTTAATTTTGATGTTTTCCTAGATATAATGGTGATCACTGCACAGTCACAGCTAGAGCCCTCACAGATTCTGCTATTCATTGGTTGCCTGATGGAAATGTTCTCATGCAAAACCTTTCTCTGCCAAGAAAGTATTGTCTCCATCCTAAAGAATGTAACCTTAATTCTTCACCAAAACTTTGTCCCAACCTAGTTCTGTCTGAGCTCTAGGACTTATGGTGGCCATCATATTCCTGGTTCCTCATGGAGGGTTTAACATAAGAGCACAAAACTCAATGGTGCCAGATTTCATAATCATCTACTCATCTTGACTGGATATTGAAGACATGCAAATCTCATTTCCTGTAGTGGATGTACACTTCAACCTTAACTCTGGAAAATCTCTTTCATTTGCTTTCCCTTTTAGTGACCGTCAGTCATGGACACCTCACCCTTGGGTTGGGATGCATTGTCAAGGTGATGTGGTCTAAGCTGTGTAGCTACAAGCAAAGGTTAACTTAGCATCTACATTTTAGAGATAAGCGTAGTACTTGTCACTTTGCATGTCATTCAGAGCTCCCCTCTATATGGTGCTTTTCCACTCAGTTGGACAATATGGCCATAGTCTAGTACATAAATAAGCTGGGCAGAACTCACTATAACCATTTGTCTTGGAAAGCCATGAGGATGTGGGATTGGCTGCAATACAGGATCACTTTCTGATAGTGACACATATATGGGGCACGCCAGTTCTTTTGCCAGTAGGCTCAATCATTGACTGTTGATGCAGTAGAAGTGGTCACTAAGTTTGTAGATATAACAGATGATATTCTGTCAGGGAGGAAATCCTTGCTGCAATCTCTATGCTTCCCAACCAGTGCCAAAAGTAATAATGCCTTTTACTTCATTCTTACAAAAAAGGCAGTGACCCCGGGATGCTGTTGCCCAGAACTGGCCCCCAGGTCTGCTTTATGCCTTCCCCTACTCTTCTCATTCCAAAGTTTATAGAGAAAGTGAAGGCAAAGAAGTTCAGGATGACTCATAGCTCCCTTTAACACCAGCAAGTTCTCATGTAATGGCCTCATCTTCTGAAGATGCCTCTGCAGTTGAGGCCTTTCACAGCCTTTCTCTCATGCCCATCCAGCAAGCCTCACCTAGACCTACACTCTCTCAAGATAATTACTTAGTTTCTCCAGTTCCAGTGCATTGTACCTTCCCATGTTCATCTAAATCTTGACATCTGTCCAGAAGTCTAATACCAGGAAAATGCATAAAAGTAAATAGACTAGGTTTGTTATTTTAGGTCACATCTCAAGGTCTGGACACTTTTTAGCTCTGCATCACTTGTCAAGATCTGAACACATTTCAGGTCTGATTCTGTTAGTATTGGATGACTTAGCTTGAATGTTTGATTCTGGTTTAAGCCATTCCTATCTCAAGGTGTGTCTTGCTGCTATATCTTACTGCAATTAGGGTCCACATTATTAGTTGGCTTCCATTAAGGTATGTAAGACTTTCTTTTAGAGAACTCTTCTTATCAGTCCTCCACTGAAGAGCTCTGAACTAACTTAGGTTTGAATGTCATGTTAGAGAAGTTGACATTGCCTCTCTCTGAGCTATCATCTGTAGCTGGGGTAGTGTAGAACTGGATTTTGTAATCTTGGAGTACAGTGATACTTATCCATCAGTCCCACATGATGGCATGCATTGCCATGCCGTGCCAGGAGATGGAGGTATAGGTGACCCTTATCTTCCTTCAGAGTGAGACAGTCAAAAAAGCCTTCAAAGGTTCTGCTGAAGCTGGATCATGGAGGGGGAAATACAAAACCCTTAATTTTGCTGGTTATTTCTGCCTCTGCATGGGCATCCATTCAGAAAGGAATCATGAGCTCTTTGATCCCTCCTATAATGTTGTTGTTCTTGTTGTTGTTGGCGGTGGTGGTGGTGGTGGTGGTAGGCAGTCCACTCCAACCACATCTGCCTAGGGCTACAATGAGACCTGGCAAAGAAGTATTGTGGAGACTGGACACAGATGTCTGCAGTTCTGAGACTTTTGATATATTTCTTGCTGTCTTGAAGCGTCTCTCTAGCCTGTAATTCAGAAGTTATACATCCTATTGAAAGGGCCACCCAGGAACATATTTTAAAATTTTTGGAGAAAATGAGGCAATTACAGCCATACATAGTGGCTGACTGTGACAGTAACACCTGCTGCTCTTACTAGTCTATCCACTGCATCATGTGCAAGGCAAATGGAAAGGCTGAAATTAATTTTTCTGAAATACTCATTCTGTTGTCTCATGCATCAGCTAAGTAAGTTGCTGACATTCGGGCATTCTCTATTGATCCTCCCTACCTGACTTTTCATATGGATAGAGTGGTGTCAGTAATGAATATCATCTTTAGTAACTAATCTCATCCTTCATGCACAAGGTTGCTACTCATATAACTTGAAAAACTCCATTAATCTTCTTACATTTTTTTCAAATCATGCCAACAACGGAGAACACATTTTTAACTACTTGAATATGGGCACTTACTGTTTTTTATCTGCCAGAACAAAACCTATAAGGAAAGACAGTCAGCTGTTTGTGTCTTGTTTACCTAACAAATTAAGACAAAGGGTCTCAAAGGCTATGTCATTCAGGGTGTCTCAAAGAGTATATTAAGTACTGCAATCCAACATCTCATTCAGCTAGAGCAGAAGCTACTGTGGCAGTGCATGGCAGTGCGCCCTAATGAAATGGGTCTATTTCATATCATTGAAATGTAAATGCATCGAATACCTCTTCATCGACCCATTTTCAGTGAAAGAGAATCTACATGAATGATCGTTACATTGCAATTTTTCCCACAATAAGTAACCAGTGGTCCAATGTAACGATCACATAAAAACAGAAAAATTTAAATCCCATCCTGGTGGGAGGCTGTGCCCTCACACCCCCCCCCCCCCGACTAACTATACCAACTTTGAGATCTCACTACAGTGGGGAAAAGGGCAAATTTCAGAAGATGGCCCACTGGTTACTTACCGTGGGAAAATTTTTGATGTAATGATTGCTTGTGGAGTTTCGCTTGTTTGATGAAGAGGTATTCAATGTATTTACATTTTGTTGATATGACAGACCTGATGAGCAGAAGCAAATTGGGCTTCTTTGCATATCTTTGTAATACACTAAATAAGCTTGATTTAATCTCCAGGGAAAAGTCCTCTTTTGGAGGAAGTCAAGCCAGTGATGTGGTCATAGAGGTTGAGGAAGATGGAGTGGATTATCGTAGTTATGAAAGTTATGTATTTAGCCTAATGATTGCCCTGGCTAATCCATTCTCTTCAGGAAACCCACTCACCTTCCCTCTACCTTAGTTCTGAGGGAAGTCTCCAGAGGAGAGTCTGTACTGGGAGTTTTGGTGGGAGAGATACCTAGCTGTCAAACAGCACCTTTGAAATTGTAACAGAAGTGAAGAGTGCTTAGCATTCTGAAAGAAGGAGAGGAGTTAGATCCTGGGAAAGTTTTTGGTGCTGAGCAGACTTGAATCTAATGGCTGAAGAAGATGGAATTGAATCATCTAGTTCTGTCATTATGGTAAGTACATAACTTTCATTTATCAGACATTAGCTCAAGTTGAGAGATGATTCATAGTTTAAGTTTCAGGCCTGCTACCCTATACTTTCTTTTCTCGCTTTTATTTTTGAGATAGATCATGACAGGTTGGTGGTTGGTAGTTTCCTTGTTGAGGATGAAGAGACTCTCTGCAGGCCCTTCACCTACCTGTTTTGTTGGAGATAAATGTACCTCAACTGTGGTTTTAACTAAATCCCAAACACTGAAACTTTCCTAACCAGCTATATTTCTTTAGTGCACATTTTGAAGTTGCCACTATTGACTCTCTTGATATCATTGTTAATGCTAGGTTTGAAGTTAATGCTCGAGTCTGGATGCCTTTGTCAATGGCGTATGTCTTGGCTTCAGTGGCAGCACCAAAAGTGTTCCATTTAAGTCAGTGTTTTCGATGCTACTGCTGCAGGTACTAATAACTGGATCTGGGATTTAGATACCAGTGTCAATGCTGCATCCTTTTTGAAGCCTGTCCCAATGTGCCAAACCCTGTAGCACTCAGTACCAAGCTCAATGCCACTGGGGGAAATATCTTTGCACTGACATCCCAATGGAGTAGAAGGGTGGAGCCCTGACTCAGATCCAAACAATCAAGTTTTGATTAGCAGCCCCAGCATTAGAGAAACCAGGCATCGAGGGTGAGGAACAAAGGTGCTTAACCTGCTTTACCCCTCCTGAAGGAAGGAGCAGGGTGTGGGAGCTTGAGATCACAGAGGGTTGATGTGATTTCTCCACTGGTGTCTGGGTAAACCACCTTCCATGCTTCAGGGAAAGAGGGTGGAGCTGCTTGTGGCAATAATCCTTGCAGAAATGAGGGAAAATCAGTACGGAGAGCCCATTGCACACACTCCCTTATCACCATGGTGATGGAGAAATGAAGGGCTAGTAGACCAAGAAAAGGACTGGTAATTGGTAGTCAGCGGGGGCAAAAATATGCAAAACTAAAAATAAATTTTCCATTGTGGTTCCAGTGCCTGTTGATTCCATGAAACAGTCTTCCATGAGCCATTAGCCTTGTCATCTATAATACAAGACAAAAATGCCCAAGACCTTTTACATCCTCCCTCCATGAAATCAGGTTCCAAACATATGTGATGTTTTTCATATTGATCATTGCTGCAGTAACCTAAGCTATATAGATTATGTTCTGCAATGATATATCAGCTGGCCACCTTCTAAATCTTCAAGGTACCTTCCTTATGCCCTAACCTTTAGTCAACTTGAATTGAGCTGACTGAAAAGACGTGCGCACCAAGCCCTATACAGCTTTCCTGCCACTGAAGAGTACACTCCTCTGAGGCTTTTGAGGATTGATGGCTGGTTTGTGCTGTTCCTTTGCCTGGTAGATAAGTCCCTATGGAGAAAAACTTCCTATTTAAAAAAAAAAATGTTTGTTGATAACACTTTCCTATTCTGGAACATTATTTTAAAGCTAGGAGTTTGTGTTTTAAATGACTGTCATGAGATTGTATTGTCCTTTTTTAATGGGAATGCTCTTTTTTCCTGTAAATTTAAAAGTTGTTTGAAGTATTTACAAAACATTTTTTTTTCTGTGGAGAAACTGTGTTTATTTTACTTTTTGTGTCTGGCAAGTGTTCTAAAGTGATTTGTATTTTGTTTTTCTGTGCAAAAAGTGACTTTTAAAGACTTTAAATTTTTACCAGCTCTTGCTCCATATTTTCCATGGGAAAGAGGCACCATTTTCAGCTTGATCATGGAACAAACTGTCAGTGCCACAGTCAGTCCTCCTTTCATCCACAAAAAGAAAAAGTTAAGCGAACAGTCTTTGTCACCACAGCAGGCTAGCAATTTACCAGAGGCTACAGGTGAGTGACTCTGCTGTGGCCATTAGTAGAACTCCAGATCATCATCTTTTACTCCGGATCTCTCTGGTGTAACACCTACAGTCACTATGGACCTGGAGTTAGCCACATCCTTTGTGGCTGTTAGAATCCTGTCAGTGGGCAAGGGAGAGCCACTCTTGCCTGCCTGGGAGAAGTAACAAGACTTTCCTGTTTTGTCAGAATGGTGTGCCTATCCCTGGGGGAAGCTGCTGCTGTTGCCATTGATAACACTTTTGGCCCCATTTTTCCTGTCAAAAAGAGATACAATGCTTAATATGTATCTACTGCACCTCAAATTTCCTTCTGGGTCTGGCTCAGGGTTTAATTCAGGTTACTGATCGTTGTTATAAAATAGTTTCTGCTAAAAGAATGATGGCTACCTGTTTTCCTGAACCGATTCAAGATTCCGAAGCTAGACAGGAAGATGAAGGACACATACAGGGTTTTCTCCTCAGATGTAGATTCAGCCTCAGAGGAGAACTCAGTTTCTGATTCTCCCGGAGGGAGGGGGTATCTTTGAGACTATTTCCAGAATGTCCCAGTGTTTTCAGTGGGAGAACACAGAGGTTTCTCAGATGAATAGAAAACACTATGAGCTGTTACAGGAGGAATTTAACAACCTTAATCTATTCCTCCAGTTCTTTTAGCTTTGGAAGGTGAAGGTGTGTGTGTGTGTGTGTGTGTGTGTGTGTGTGTGTGTGTGTGTGTGTGTGTGTGTGTGTGTGTGTGTGTGTGTGTGTGTGTGTGTGTGTGTGTGTGTGTGTTACTGTCTACAGTTTTCCTGATGGTGAACCAGCTACCCCTAAAAAGGCAGATATGCATAAAGTTCCACGATCTTTTAAGTTTTCATACACTCTTCCCAAACCTGACCCATCAGCTATAGGTTTAGTTAATTCTACTGCTGCTAAACATTTAATTTTAATCTTATTGTTTCTGATAAGGATGGGAAGATTATTGATAAGTATGGGAAAAAGTGAATGAATCTGCAACTTTGATTTTCAGAATTTTGAATTGTCAGGCTCATGGTTTAATTTTTTCGGACTAATTGTGAAACTATAAAGAATGTTTTGTCTGCAGTTTCTAATTCTTTGGAAAAATATTCATTAAATAATTTTATTTCCTCTATTGTAGGAGTCACTACTTATTCTTTATCGTGTGTGTATGATTCAGCTGATACTACTTCAGAGGCTTTGTCCATAGGTACTGTGGTGAGAAAGTTTGTCTGGCTGTGTTCTCAGAACCTCCCAGATGATGTTGAAGATGAGATTTTAAATGCTCTTGAACAGAGATTTGGTTTTTCGCCCCTCTGCTGCCAAGCTTATCAAAAAGTGTGTTGAGAGGAATCGCTTAAGATTTTTCAGCCCTCCTTTTCCAAGTTTTCTAAGAGATTCTCTAACCCTCTATTCACGTTTTGTCAAAATACAAAGTAAACAGTCTCAACAAAACACGAGTACACAGACATTTAAAAGGAAATGGCAAGGGGTTCCTAAAAGATTTCAGGAACTACTCAAAACCAAGGACAGTCCAACAAATAAAATGGCTGTTTAAGGGACTTTGCCTTATCCCCCCTCTCCCCTCCCACCCTGGCAGTCCTGTTCCCTTTCAGAAAGCCAAGAACAGTCCAACAAATTAAAATGACTATATAAGGGACCTTGCTCCCTCCACCTCACCTTTCAGAAAGTCTGAATCTCCACTTTTTTCTTTGGCAACAGGCAGTTTCAGACAAATAGGTTATGAAAGCCATTCATCAGAGTTACAGATTGGAGTGAGGAAATTCATCCTTTCTGGGGGAGTAATCCATCATCCACCAGACTAGACACTTTTATTTACACCTGCAATTGATCACAGTGTTGGGGTTTGTCAGAAAGGAAGTCATTTGGTGGGGGCAGCAAGTATCATTAAATCCAGGTCTCCCCTTCTTCTCTGTTCCAAAGCAGTCAGTCATCTCAGACACCTCGGACTTCTCTTGGGGAGTAGTTTCAGGAGGGATAAAAGTGCAAGGTGTGTAGGGAATCAAGGATAGATGCAAGCACATAAATATAAAAGAGATGTGTGTCCTGATTAAGGCAGTCATATCTCATCACTGGTCCCGGGACCTCTTCAATTTGTTACAGACAATACTGCAGTCATATGATACAGTAACACGCAAAGGGAAAACAGGTTGTACCCCTTTGCAGACTAGCTGTGTTAGCTTGGGATATAGATTTACAACACAATCTCACTCTACAGGCATCCTACATTCTGTCAGAGAAAAACTGCGTGGCAGACAAACTGAGCAGGACAAGGGCAGACCCTCAAGAATGGAAACTAGATTGGGGGGTCTTTCGAGATTTTTTTTCAAGAACACCTTTATTGAATTATCACTTGTGATACAGGTAATCTAAAAAAGTAATGAAACCATATTAAGTTCACATTTACAGACATTATAAATATTGTTAAATATATAGTTAAAATGACATTACATACATTGTTCATTTCCTGCCTTCTCTAAAACCTCATTCCTCCTTCAAAATATTTTTCTGAATGCATGGTTCCCACATTTTCCATTTTTCCGATGTAATTTACTCCTACCATTTTCTAAAGATCCCACTTCCTGATCTTTTATCTCTGTTACTATATTCGCTGCTTCAATTATAATTCATTTAGATTTTGATTTCAATTTTCTATTAATTGCTTTTTTGGCAGTCACCAGCATTAAACGTAGCAAGGCCTTATTATGTCTAGACAATTCAGATCCTGTATCTCAGCTCAAAAAATAATTTCCTTAGTTACACTCATTTGCTTGCCCAGTATTCCTGACAGAGTACTCTGTAGGAATTTTTTAAAGACTGCCAACTCATTACACTTAAGAACATAAGCTCCCAGGTGCCTCCAACATTTGCCATCTACTTGAGGAAAAATTCTTTGGAGTCAGTCTTGGATATAAAAGTATCTGTGCAAACACTTCCAAGCAAAAATCTTAAATCTTCTAGTTTCTTTCATATTTGGGAGTCATACTTAGTACAGTTGTGTAAGTAAACTTACCATAAAAGTAGATGTTAGAATGATCACTGCATTAGCTGCTCCATCCCTCCATCTTCCTTGTTTCTTGGTGTGTTGTTATTGCCAGGGTGTGGACTTTTATTCTTTGTTTTTCCTAGCATTGCCCTTTCAGGGCTCAGCCTCACTCTCTCTAGTAGCATAAAGGCTCTGAAGGGCTTGGCACCCAAACCTGTCTTTTCAGTCATCTCAGCTCAAGCTGACTATTGGTTTGGGCAAGAGGAAATTGCCCTGAAGCTTTGCAAACTGCCTGGTTGTTATATCCTATGCAGGATATAACTCATATAGCTTACGCTACTGCAGCAGTGGCCATTCCAACATCTACTGTTATGATAAGTTTGCTTACACAACTGCACTATACTCCTCCTCCTCGCAACCCCACCTGAATATACTGAGGAAGGTATTGTGAAAAATGAGGCACTTTGACTCTCCTTTGGCGTCTACGCCTGAGGTAGATGATGAAGACAGACTCCCCCATAATTATCCTCTGTAGACCTCAGGTTTGGGTGATTCTACAGATGAAGAGCCAGATAGGAGGATGGCACACTGACCTCATAAACTCTTTAAAGAATCCTTTCAGTCAACCCAGTAGTCCTTTTAGTTACTCATATTATTGCTGGACTTGTTTAAGGTGGCTACCAAGTTCACTTGGGAAATCCTCAGTATGGCAGCCCAAGTGTCTAAGAAAGCTGTCTCCTTCAACCTTCTAGAGTGTGGAACTGTTCGTCAGAGAAACCCACTCTGAATACTTTAGTTTCAGCAGCTTCTCTCTGAAAGGCACTACTCATTAGAGCTTTGCAATCCATCTAGCAGATAAGGATTGTCAAGTGATGGAGCTCTTTGGGAGATGAATATATTTTTTTTATTTATTTCACATTTGTTTACAGGGAAAGTCTGACTGGAGACAGGTCCTTTTTCAGGGGAGACCCGGGGAGAAAAGATCCAAGAGTAACACATACAACAAAGAAACAAATACAGCCAAGTGAGAAGCAAATACATACAAGACAGTGGTTTCAGAGTCAATAAGTAGAGCAACAGTAATTTACATAAAAAATGGTTGTTTACATTTAGTGGCTATATCCAAATGATTATACTTTATCCTGTTTCTCTCTGAGGATGCTTAACTATCTTATGCAGTTGGGGGATTTTCAATGAGATCTGGTTGAGATTAGTTTTCTGATGCATCTATTAGACCTGCTAAAATCAAGGTGTTTTCTCTACAGGCTACCATTTCTGGCATGATGAATCTTATAATGTAGGTGACATATAACACCAGCAAAGGTTCAGGCAGATTATTCAGATTCAGCATTGCAATCTGCCCCATTAGTGGCTTAAGTTCACAGATTTTGTTAAAAACACAGAAGTGGCACTTATGAATTCCCCCTTCCATGGTGCTTGCATGTTTGACCATGACATGAAGGTACACCTCAAGAATGTGAAAAATGAGGGCAAAACCTTCTCTGCTGTGAATGTTATGTATCAGATACCGCAAAACTCCTTTTCTAGGATGCAGACAAGACAACAGTAGATGTGGTTTAAGTTCTGAACAACATAAAAGCCAGCAACATTCTGAAAAATATGCTAACACTCAGGGCAGCTTCCAGAAAAGTCACTGTCCTAGAGGAAATAGTCCTCTGCAGTCTACAGGTGGTTGTGGCCCAACTTCAGATATCTAATAGCAGCAACCCTGAGGCTTTCTCGATTAGTTTATCTCTGGAGAGAGTTAAAAGCCATCGGTCCCTCTTCCTTTTTGCTTGGAAATCAGTCATCCAAGACAGGTGGATTCAAGCAAGGACATGCAGAGGATACAAGATTTGCTTCCTCAGATCACCAGCTACACAGTCACTACACTTACTTGATGTTCCAGACCATCAAAAAAACATGCTGGAAGAAGGGAAGTTGTCTGTCTTCTTCAGAAAGATATCACACCAGATCAGAAAAGACCAGAATTTTACTCCAGATACTTTTTAGTGCTAAAAAGGCCAGTGTGACCTCAAGCACATACTATTTTTAGTTTGCCAAAATAATTTTAACCCAAAGAAACACTTCATATAGTCATGGTGCACTTAATCCTTTCATACGTAATCTAAAGGAAACTGGATATGCTGTTTGAATCTGTCATGTTTGAACTTTTGTCCAATTTTAACTGTTTAAGAGTATTGGTGCTTATTTTAAGACTACTTACAGAGGTATGCCATAGGTTGACCCTGTAGTAGAAATGGTTGCTACTGACTTACTTGCAAGCTGAGCACAGTTTGACTTCCATGGAATAACAGTATTAGAGTTTATACTACCTTAACTTTAACCTTATATCCCGGGTATAGCACTGGCATTTCCTGGCTGTATCTACATTATAATATACTGTACGAAATAGACAATGTACATTATTTACATTGTCTAGGCTATTTTTGTGCAAACAGTAATTAAATTCTTGACCGGTTGTTAAGGTACCTATATTCTGACATGCTTCTCTCTGACCATTTTTCTTGGAAAAAATCAAGAATTCTTAAATTCTGTCTTGATGGTGTTTATTCTGTCTTAATTCCATCTAGATGGTCTCCACTCAAATGATTTTCCCTCTGTGATTTTCCAGCCTTTAACTAAAATCTGCATCTATTATCAGTATCCTAAATATTAAGAACACAGAAATATTCATGATGTCATCACATTTCCCAAGGGAATATTTTCTTAAGAAGCTTCTAGGCACTCAACTACAGTTCAGCTGTGAAGAGTACAGCTGTACTCCCTGCAGCACAATAAAATAAATATTTTGTTGTTATGATATACATATATTTATATATATATATATATATATATATATATATATATACATATATATGTATAGACACACACACACATACATATATATGTGTGTATATATACATATGTATATAAATATATCTATATACTAACTAAAGAACTAGTTTCCTACAAAGGAAGTGTTTTTCTCAGGTTTCATGCAGGGCAAAATGTTGTGTATGTAAATATTTCACCCGTTTATTTTGTGTAATAATGCTGCCTTCTGGTTAACCTCCTTGTGTTAATAGGTCAAGTCAGCAACTAAGTCTGTACATTTTCAGTATGACTCACCAGATTAACAGGTCACTTGTAGGTCTTAATTACAAGGTGGTCCTTATGGTAGCAACATTCAAGGTACCTACTCCTATGTCAAGCTTGTAAAGAAGTCCAGGAGATTTGTTTTCTTCTAGGGAAGAGTTGGTCACTATCAGTTCAACGCTTTTGGTTTAGTTTCATCTCAACCCTCATGGTGTTGAGAAAAATCATGTTTGTTTTGGCAGATCACTGCAGACTACAGGAAACTAAAATTTTCCCTTACTGGGATAACTGTCCCCTAGCCTTACTGTCTGTTCATAAAATAGTATTGTTTCAAGACTCACTACTGATGTTGTTGTTCCACTCTCTTAAAAATGACTGTGAACTTTACAAATTCCCATTTGAATACGTCTCAGCAACATACTTTCATCACCAACATTCCTGACACCTTAGCATTCAAAAAAGTCTTCCAACAGATAAGAGGCAGTCCATTTAGACCATAGCTTTTCATACCAGTGAAGTCCAAATATGTCTGCTCATATTTGTCTAAAGCCACTGGGTGTCATGGCAGTTTCATTCCCTGATATCTTATGCCATGTGTCATGGTAGTCTGTTAGAGTGGACTTTAATAGTACCAATATCTCAATTAGCAGATCTTAAATACCACCTGATATGGAATTTGAAAGTGTGAAGAAAGTAACTACAATGATAAATATGTCTGGCCAACTTAACTAACATCATTCTCTTCCAGTTACCTACTATCTTGGTGGCAGTCACAGTGGATGTATCAACCCTAAAAGGCCAATAGTCTAAGGTGTCTAGACCCCTGATGAGACACATCAGCATATATTAAAAGTTTTGGCATGAGAGATTAGGAGTGCGTGTGCAAGTGTTTGTAGGTTAGGATTAGGGTAAGGGCTAGGTACGGGGCTAGTTTCAGTGCTATGCATGTATATTTTTGTATGAAGTGTGTGTCCCAGCTGTCTTGTGTAGTGGCAGAGAAATTACTTTTCTAAGGTAAGGTTAGGATTAGGTGCAGGGAAGGAACAGGGTTAGCATGTATTACTAAGGTGGTGCAGCAGGGAATAACATTATCACTATGCAGATACATTTGGTCTGGATGTGGGTTTGTTAAAAGATTGCAAAAGGAAAGTGTGTTCTTTTTGCAAGCTTTTCTTACTTTGTTATGTTTCAGTTTTGTTAAGTGTGTTTTTGGATATGTCAGCATCAATTTACAGTGACTTGATGTTTGTGCATTTTATTTGGTAACCGTGAGCCTATATGTATTTATGTGGGTGCATATGTGTGTGTGTGTGTATATATATATATATATATATATATATATATATATATAGATATATAGATATATAGATATATAGATATATATATATATATATATATATATATATATACATATATATATATATATATATATATATATATATGTATGTGTAGGTTTAAGGTTTTAGACAGTGAAAACTCTAGCTTGTCTGGGTTGTCCTTGCAGTTTTATATGCATACACACACACACACACACACACACACACACACACACACACACACACACACACACACACACACACACACACAGTCTGTTCTGCTGTCGCATACAACTACATTATTATAAAAACTCTGTCTGTTGTTCTGCAGTACAATACAGAGAGTTAGGGCTACATGCTGTATTCTGAAACTGACTCCAATATGTTTGAGTTTTATAGTTTGAGAAAGTGACTTACTCAGATCAAAACTCTCAAGTCATAGTTGAAAAGAATCTTTTCTGCATACCTAGCCATTATCCAGTTTTGAAAAAAAGTAAATAAACCAGAGCAGGGCAGTTTTAGGAAGTCAAGTGTCAGATTCTCAGATCTCTATTTACATGTGTTCAGTGATTCAGTATATTATTGAAAAAGGTATTTTGAATGAAATGTGAAAATTATATAAAATGTGGTTGGTGGACCTGCAGTTCTTAGGCAATATATAACGTTTCAATGTTGTAGTGTGTGGTACAGTATGAGAAATTCACTTATTCATTTATTTGTAGTTGGTAGTTAATCCTGGAGGTAAATCAAACGTGTGCCGGCTGTTGGTCTGTTTTTGGCTATTGGGAATTGATATCATGTAGTTAGGCAGAGAAAGCGTGTCATGCTCTCATTACTGAAAATAACACCTTTGTCACCCGAGTTAGTGCTGTTATAATCTTATAATTGTTGTATTTAAGTAGCATGAAATCTTGGAGGCCTAACCCCCCATACAATGTACTGGACTCAGTCTCTGACACAATAGAAGTATATGGTTTACAGTGGCACAATTTTGTGAAGAATTTGTGTCCTCTGACTCTAAGAATTCTGATTCCAAATTTTAATAAACACAATTTCTGCTTAAGAATAAATGATCAGACATTTCCCAAGTGCATTTCAGTGATGGTATTATTTAATATCACATATGTTAGTACTAGAAAATAAAAGTGCATAAATCATTTCACAGTAACACTGAATTCAGATATGGTGTATTGACTGATGTTTTTGCTTATTATGTTATTTTTCTTTTAAGGTCTATATATGCAGGATGAGTTTGTTTTTGTCGATTATCTGTCCAAGTACAGACGACAGCTACCACCTCTTCATGCCTTTCTGAGTAGACTGAAAACCTATTTAGTGAAAGATCCCCTTGTTGATTCCAAGGATTCAGTAGTCACAGAAGAAGAAATTTTTAGGTATCCATATCTGCAATAGTTATGAATTAAATGTGTGATAATAGTTTATGTGATAAAGAACTTAAGTACTCACTGTCAAGAATGGAGAACAAATGAATTCCTGCACTTTGTATACACTCTGATATTATGAACTGTAATAACTAGTTCTCAGTGGACATACTTTAAAGGGCACATTGCAATGGGAGTAATATTCGGATTCCTGTATTTCTTTCCTGCGTTGCATTTATAAAAGTCTGCAGTCACCATGCCCATGATGCATGCCTCTTTTTTATTTTTATGGCGCTTGCCTCTTTTTTATTTTTTACGATTCATGCCTCTTTTTTATTTTTTATGGCATATGCCTCTTTTTTTATTTTTTACGGTGCATGCCTCTTTTTTATTTTTTATGATGCATGCCTCTTTTGGTGCATGCACACTCTCTGTGGTGAATTAAGGAGACATACACATCCATACAGTCCTCAGGTATGTCTGGCCACTTTGAGGTTTGAAACAGTTGTGAATTAAATGCTTGTGTGGTAGCAGTTTGAGATAAAGACAGCTGATATTGCTACTTTGTGTGCATTGTTTGAAATGCTGACATTTTCATTGCCTAGGAGGTGACTCTGCTTCTGTATATATTTATTGCTAATATTCTTGATTTTGGTCATAGAAGGGTAGAAGAAATGTTTAAATAGTGGAATGCAGGCAGCTATAGTTTTCATTTTTGTGAAATCAAACATGCTGCCATGCATTTTTGTGATTGTATAACGGAACAGCAGATATCTGAATTTTAAGGCTGAACTTTTAAACACACAAAGGTTTGTTGAGATCTGAAAACTGAGATACAGTTTATCAAAATGGGTAAAAGAAAGAAAGAATAGTCCTTGCTATTGCTTGTAAAACTACTTGTTCTTGTATGTTCTTTGTTTCTTTCTGCTGGATATTCTTATTCAGGACAGTGGCAAAATGTAGCTTCTTGTGTTGTCTGTTGACTAGTTCTTGATTACTGGAATGTGAACTGGAGTTTCATCTGAGCTTGCTCTTGGAGGATTGCTTGGGGGGCATTACATTTTAGAGGTATACCTGTGTTGTCAGCAACTTGACAGCCTCCCCCAGGGGTGGGGATCATTCTCCATGAATGAGCCTTCATTTCCACTCAGGCTGTCTTTGAGATGGATTTAAGATGGGGAGGAGACATACTTCCTGTTCTTCCTCCCAATGGAAGGCATCTGTGGTGTAAACGCTCCTGCGGGGAGTGGGCCTTCCTCCACAGGTACCCGCAAGTACTGTCAAGGGGAGAGGACAGTGGTGTGCGACCCCCCCATTGGTTGCCCCATGCAGCCAGAGGGGAAGGCCTGCGTCCCCCTGCCGGGACAGCACCCTCTCCCTCCCACTCCCACACAGGGAGCCGGTCACCTCTGGGGTGCACGGTGGACCGGGTGCCCCCTCAGGGGCTATCCCCTTGGGGGTGGCAGAGGAGTGCCCGTGCCTCCCACCACCCTGACCGAACCCCCTCCCTCCCACTGCCGGGAGGTGAGGGGGTACGGACGCCGCCCCTCCTCCTCTCGCTCCCCCCCCTTGCCCTCTCCCTCCCCCCTGTGAGTCACACGCTCAATCCCGCCAGCCTCCACTGGGGCACATGGAGAGAGAGGAGCAGGAGTGAGAGACGGAGAGAGTCGGGGAGGTGGAGCGAGGAGCGGCCATGGTACCTGGGGACCATTTGAAATTTTGGGACTCAGATTGCTAAGTCCAAAAACTTGAAGACTGAAAGACTGAAAAAAATGGACTTACATATACTAAGTCCAATACTGACATTTCCCAGAATACTCCTTTTATCCAAAGTATGGTGATCCATAGTTGGTATTTATAAGTTCAGAGGTGATTGTGCAAAAAAAGAAGTTTAAAAAGGGAGAAAGGTGATGTTCGATATTTGATCTTCTCCTGAATTGTTGGTCTTTTTTGTGTGATTTGGGACTTGCATTTCAAAAGGGATTGATTTTGGTTACCTTTCCCCTGCCTGATTGACTTGTCTTCTTTCCACACAGCCAATCATAGTTAGTCAGTAGCTACTACAGTCCCAAGTCATGGACCAAGGGTACTTGAGACTGAAGCTGCTTCTCTTAGGGTGTCTCTGAGTCTATCTGAACTAGCTAGCCAATGTAGAGGAAGAAGGTTATGGTGAGCCAGTATCCCTATAACAATCATGAGAAATTGGGCTGTTCTGTTATAGGTGGGATGAATTGCAGGTACCAGATTTCACCCTTAGGTCTGCTGTTGGGCACTTATGTCTTTTCTGACACAAGCCTCTTCTCCTTGCTTGCCACCCTTGATATTGTATGTGCCCAAATGTCTGCCTTGCTTGGTACAGCTTCCCTCTTATGCAGTTGTGCTTTAACATGTTCGTGTGTGATCTAGACTCTATAGTGGTGGCTATGTCAGGGATTCCTTCCTTGCTGGCTGTCTAGTAATGTCTGGGATGGATGTCTTCTTTTCCATGATGGATAAAGCTTCAGACTTTCAAAATTTGTCCAAATCATTGTAGGGCAAAATCTTCTTTATAGGAGTAACGTGTCACCTGATCACTTGTTTATACTGGACTCCAGAGCAAATCTTGTGCCATCTTCAAGCTCCATGATGATCCCATCTCTGGAACCAGCTTTTGCCATTCTGCAAGCCTGCAAGAACCCTCATTCTGCTGCTGCTGTTACTCCCAGGAAGACATCCCAAGGCTGAGTTTTCTACAGTCTTGAGGGGTACTCACCATTCTTGAAGTGTGCAAACTCACTCCTGCCCAGCTGGCAGAAAGTTTAGTGCCCAGGATAGGGAAAGAAATGGCAATATAGTGTTTTCTTTTGCCACATTGGAACAAAAAGCTCTTGGGTATGCATCTCATCTGTACATCTTCAAACCAGTTTAACTGAGGGGGCCTGGAATCAGGGAGGACCTCATGGAGGGGACCTTGGCTCTTCTGGAGACCCTTTCTTAGTCTGGAATTAGGAAGGATGCCATTTTTATCCCAGAAACTGTCATTCTGATGCAGTCCCAGCATATCACATTATTTTTAACTGTTTCAGTTCCCCAGGCAACTCCCTTCCTCTTCAGAAAGCACCCTTCCTGATCTTCTAGGCAGAATAGGAGATGTGAAGTTGTTCTATCTCGCCGTTTTGTTCTTACACGTGGGTTCGGAGCCGATCCCTTGGCTCCGAGTCGGCCGCTTTTCAAGCTCAAACTCTCAGAGAAGCTCGAGACCCAGTATATATCTCATGATGCTCTACTGTAAACCCCAGATCTAGTTTGCCTCTGCAACGGATCTACAGACTCATCGGAGGAAGTTCGTGCCAGTGTTTATTTTTTCTATATTTAGGAATATTTTCAAAAATATTTTCTATTAGCTAGTATTATAGTAATTAAAATAATAGTTTAGTTAGACTTAGCGTGTAGTTTAGAATACTTTGGAGTGTTTTTTTCTTAATGGCTGTTTGTCTAGGCCTTTCTTAGTTTTTTGGGCATGACAGGGCTCTGTCAGCTCCTTTGTGTGTGTGTTTTTTATTAGTGGTAGTTGGAATTAGTTTAGTTAGAATTTAGCTATTTTTGTAGGGAATTAAACACATAGAAAAATAGTTGAATATCTGTTGTGTTAATACTCAGAGTTTGAGTTCAGGGATCTGAACTCATATATCTATATATATATATATATATATATATATATATATATATATATATATATATATATATATATATTTCCTCTCTAAAAATGTCTGAGAAGCAAAAGTCTGGCTTCAAAAGGTGTGAGTGTGGCCAAAAAATGTCTGTCATGGACAACCACTCCACCTGTGTGTACTGTTTGGGTTCTGTTCATTTGCAGGAAGTGTGCTCTATCTGCCACTCCTTTAGCGCCAGGGTTCTTTTGGAAAGGTGCAGGAAGCTGGTGGATAGGGGACTCCTGAAGCCTAATTTTCAGGCTGCGCTGGACAAGACTGACCTTTCTTCCAAGGCTTCGAAGGGGTCGAAGTTGTCCAAGGGGTCCTCGGAGCTCAAGTCCTCGGCTCTGAGCTCCTCTAGTATGGTTCGATCATTAGCTCCACAGCCCTTGGAGCCGTGTATCGATCCTTTACTTCAGAGCCCAGTTATGGATCCAGTGTTGGAGACTCCTCAGTCTCCGATTCTTCAATCGGTGCCATCTTCGACCCATCCCTTGACCCATTCTTCGAGGTTATCTGATGTGGACCTGGACCGCGTGGTTAAGAGATTGCTAGAGAACCCGGCCCTGGCCAAAATGCTTTCTGCTTCGAGCCACTCGGCTTCGAAGCCTGAAATTCCAGCCCTACTTTCTAATCGTCCTCCTCTGAAGCCAATCGAACACTCGGAGCCGGGGCAGACAGAACCGATGTTGGTAGAGCCCTCGGAGCCAAGGTTCGATCCAGCTCCCTTGGCTCCGTTGACCTTGATCTCCTTGGTCCTGACCGGGGAGTCTCGGTGCCGACACTACCTCACTGGCTCCGGGGTGGAGAGTCAGACCGAGACTTCGGTTCCAACCCTTCCTCTCGGGGCTTCGGTGCAGCTGTGTTCAGCTCCGTCATCTGGATTGGAACACAGGATCTTGGCTCGGGGAGGGCTGCCAGCCTCTTCGGAGCCAACAGACTTCTTGGACCAGGATTCTGGTGCCTTCGATGCCATGAGAAAGGTCATGTCTTCTAAGACCACTACCTCCTCAGATCTTTCTTCCCCTCCCCCTAAAGGGCCTCGTTCTGTCTCATCCCCACAGGTCCCTACCAAGCGTCGGGACCCAGAGCCTCAGGTATCCCCATTGGGTGGCCCTTCCTCTACAGGGACTTCACCGGACGTTCCCACCGATGAAGTACCTAGGAAGAGACTGTGCAAGAGGAGTCACTTGGATTCCCCACAGGAATCCCTGACATCGGATACCAACTTGGAGGAATCAGAAGGGTCCCCTCGATCCCCCTCAGAGGATGTCTCATTTGCAGACATATTGGATATCTTAAGGCAGAGGGGTGATTGGCAGTCCCTTGCTCCTACTGAGGATGAGTCGGTACTCCTGAAGGCCTTTGGGTCACAACCATCCACCTCCTGGGTTACTCTTCCCTTCGATGAACTAATGGATCTGGTTGCTCGAAGGGTGTGGGAGTCCCCTGATTCAGTGGAACCGGTCCCTCGGAGGCCCAACAAGTTCATTACTTCCCCTGCTGACAAGGCCTTCCTTACCAAGGGAGTCCCGGTTGATGCCATGGTGGTGGCGGCAGCCACCAAGAAAGAGATGTTGGAAACCTCTTCTTCTGTCCATCCTCCTAATAGGGATTCTAGGATGATGGACAGGTATGGGAAATGCATATTTAGTTCTGTGGCTTTTTCCATGAGATCGCTCAACTACCTGACCCCAGGGTAACACAGCTGATGCAGTTTCTGAGAAAGTCACTGCACAACTCAACACCCTCAATTCTATAGTCAACTCATCCATGCGGCTCATTTCTTATGCTGCCGATGGATCGAGTAGGACGGCAGGTTCAGCGATATCTCTTTGGAGACAGTCCTGGATGCGCCTTTGCTCCTTTGCGGAAGCCTTCAAGTCTCCCTTCGTCAATACCCCATTCGATGGTTCCGCCTTGTTCGGGCCTAAAGTGAAGGAGACGCTTACTAGATGTGAACAAGAAGGAAAGACTCTGTCTGCTGTAGGAGTCTGTTTTTCCACTCCAACTAGACCGTACCCCAAAGGGCAACAAAGTGGAAAAATGTGGTTTTGAAAACCCAAAGGAGCTTTCCAGAACACACCTACGGATACCCCCTCTAGGGGCAGAGGAGGGGGTAAAAACGGAAGACGCCGTCCATACGGCAGAGGGGGTCTGCAAAATCAGGGTGACAGAGAGCAGTATTCTGGTAAGCCCTATCAGCGTTCCTGAAAGGAAGCCCGGCTGTCCTTCTCTGGAGGCAGTCGGGGGTCACTTGGCTTTATACCCAAATGCCTGGCTAAACATTACAACAGATTCTTGGGTAAAAAGCATCATTTCCAGAGGTTACTACATTCCCTTTACAAAATTCCCTCCCATGTGTACAAGTATTCCAGACATTCCACCCAGTCTGCAAAAACTAGCAGCCATAGAGATTCAAAACCTGCTAGACAAAAGTGTCATCCAGTCAGTCCTGGTGGACCATATAGGATCCAGAACTTACTCAAGGTTCTCTTTAGTTCCAAAGAAAACAGGGGACTGGTGGCCCATATTAGACCTCAGCAAACTCAACACCTTCGTCAAGAAGGAAAAGTTCTGGATGGTCACGCTTAAATCGATACTTCCATTCCTAGAAACAGGCGATTGGATGTGCTCTATAGATCTCAAGGATGCTTACTACCACATCAAAATGGCCAGATCATCCAGAGATCAGTTGCGTTTCCGGCTGGGGGCCAGTCATTACCAGTTCAGAGCTCTGCCCTTTGGTCTCACCACAGCCCCCATAGTGTTCACCAAATGTATGGCAGTGGCCACAGCTCACCTGAGACGCTTAGGATTCCGGGTATTTCCATATCTGGACAACTGGCTCATCACCGCCACCTCCAGGCATCAACTAATTCAGGCAAGAGACTACACTATCAACCTGTGTTCCCAGTTGGGCATAACCTTAAACTTCGAAAAATCTGCGTTATCGCCCTCACAGCATATTACCTTTATAGGAGCAGAGCTAGACACTGTCGATTCAAAGATCAGGTTGCCTCAAACAAGAATCTTATCTCTAAGAAGTCAATTGTCCAGTCTGTTGACCCAGAACAAAGCTCCTGCGTCCCAGATACTGAAGCTATTAGGCACAATGGCAGTCACGCTAATAGCAGTCCCGTTGGGGTGCATGCACATGCAGATACACCAGTGGTTACTCTTCACACAATGGTCTTACCAACAATTGCCCATGTCGCACGAGATTCTGTTAATGAATCTCTGCAAGAAGGATCTCAATTGGTGGCTGAACAGCGACCAGATAGTAGTCGGACATCCCCTTGTTCTTCCCCAACCCACAGCCACAGTGACCAGGGATGCTTCCCTGATAGGGTGGGGGGCTATTTCAGGGAAAGACTGTCCAAGGTACTTGGTCAAGCATGGAATCACATTTGCATATAAATATCCTGGAGCTGAGAGCAGTGTTCCTGGCATTGCAACACTTTCACGACTGTCTTCCTCCAGGGACAATTGCAATTCAGACGGACAACATGTCAGTAGTCTGGTACATCATCAAGCAAGGGGAAACCAGATCATATCCCTTATGCCGAGAGGCCCTAAGAATTTGGCAGTGGGCTGTATCCACCAGGTGCTTTCTAATAGCAACGCACATCCTGGGGTCATCCAACATAATAGCGGACAAACTGAGCAGGGCCATCCTGTTGCCTCACGAGTGATCCCTCAAACAACACGTGGTGGACAAGATTTTCCACAGGTGGGGCCAGCCTTGCTGCGATCTGTTTGCATCTCCGATGAATGCCAAATGCAGAAGCTACTTTGCCCTTTATCCCCCACCGGGGAGCAACTCGAGGGACACGCTTGTACACAACTGGCCCCCGGGCCTCCTGTATGCCTTCCTGCCAATTCCCCTAATTCCCAAATTCATACAGAAAGCCAAAAGTCTGGGAAGGACTGTTATTCTGATAGCCCCATCTTGGCCTCGTTAGATTTGGTTCCCCTTCCTGCAGAAGTATCGAGTGGAAGAACCATGGGTTCTGGACCCAGTGCCAGACCTTCCGACTCATTCGTCGGGAGTTCTTCATCCCTCCCTCATCTCCCTAAAACTGACAGCTTGGCTGCTCCAATTCCCATATTAGCCAGGTCTCAAGATTTGTCTCCCGCGGTCCAACATATTATAGTTTCCTCTCATAAACTGTCAACCAGGAAGCTATATAATAACAAATGGAAACGATTTGTTCACTGGGCTTCTCACCACGACGTTGACCCATATGTTGCGCTTATTCATACCATATTAGAGTTCTTTTCTTCCTTGTTCTATGATGGCGCATAAGGGTTCAATTGGCTGCCATTTCCAACTTTCATGTAGGGTTTAACGGGTCTAACATCATGTCCCACAGACTATGTAAGGCCTTTTTGAAAGGAACCCACCATCTCAGACCTCCTATCAGACACCCAGTCTCTCCCTGGAATTTGAATCTTGTTTTATCCCAGTTGATGCTTACCCCCTTCAAACCCACATCATCTTGTGATTTGAAGTTTCTGTCTTGGAAAACAATATTTTTGGTAGCCATTACTTCTGCGCGTAGGGTCTCTGAACTCCAAGCTTTATCTTCCAAGCCCCCATATTTGATCTTCCACCCTGATAGGGTGTCCCTCAGGACAAATCCTACCTTTCTTCCTAAGGTCTGTTCAGAAACTAACTTAAATCAGTCCATTGAGCTCCCACCCTTTTTGAGACACCATACCAACAGACTGGAATATATGTTACACAAGCTTGATGTTCACAGACAATTGAGATTCTACTTGGACAGAACGAAAGACTTCAGGCAATCTGATCAACTCTTTGTCTTTTACGCAGAGAACAAGAAAGGTTCTGCGGTATCAAAAATCACATTATCTAAGTGGCTTTCTGATTGCATTAAATTCATTTATTCCTCCACTAACTAGCCATTACCGACTAATGTCAAAGCCCACTCTACCCGGGCTGTTTCTACGTCGTTAGCTCATGCAGCTCATTTACCCTTGGATATCATCTGTGCAGTTGCTACTTGGTCCAAACCTCACACGTTTATCACTCATTACAAAGTGGACAGGGCCACCAGGGACAGGGCTTCCTTTGGTTCCACTGTGCTGAGGAATGTTCTCCCTTGAGCCACCCAGGATTAGGGTGCTTGGGACGCTACCCACGTGTAACAACAAAACGGCGAGATAGAACAACTTCACATAAAGAAGTTATGTCCTTACCATAACGTTCCATGTGAGTTGTTTATCTCGCCTTTTTGTTCTTACATTCCCTCCCACCTTCCCCCTCCTGGTGAGAAAGATGGTTGCCTTGGTGGATCGGTTGGTCTTGTCAGCCTGTCTTCTTAAGACAGACTGTTTTTTTCCTTTCTGCTAATCTATAGGTACCTAGATAGGTAGGTACTGCAGTGCTGAATTTTTTTAGGCTGTCTTCAGGTGCGGCATACTAGATCTGGGGTTTACAGTAGAGCATCATGGGATATATACTGGGTCTCGAGCTTCTCTGAGAGTTTGAGCTTGAAAAGCGGCCGACTCGAAGCCGAGGGATTGGCTCCGAACCCACGTGTAAGAACAAAAAGGTGAGATGAACATCTCACATGGAACGTTATGGTAAGGACATAACTTCTTTTTTTTGTAGGCATCCTGTATTCATGGTTGAGTCTTCTGCATTTCTCATTTTTCTCTTTTTCTTTACGCAATAGCTTCTGAATGTCCTTTGTTAACTTGGCTGTGGAGGGGGGCTTCTGGGGATTTGTCATAAGAGCCGCCCTTGACTTGCTTCCAAGGAAAGTAGACTCCATCTGGTTGCATTCCTTCTTAAACTATTCTTTCAGCCTTCTGCAGGGTCTGGGAAGGATGTGGGAACAGATGCAGTCTTCTTCATCTAGTAGAGAAGTGACCATTCCCCTTCTTGGGGGGGGCTTTATTCTTTCCTCCCCCTCACCTCAGGCTCCTGCTTGTCTGTTTCTTGGGTCATGGTCTTATGCATTGTGTTTGTCGTGTCTCAAATATTCAAGCTCCTCCCCGTGGGTGGCAGGTTTCAACCTCTCCTCCTGTGAGGCGGATAAGTACTGGTTTCTATGCAGACTTAAGGCATGGTTAATCTTTAGCCTCAGAGCCATTCTAAGGCTTTTGCTGATCCATTCCTTGCAGGAGACAAACCTTTATCCCCTGTGATCTTGAATTATCCATGTCATTCACCTCATTGATGGGAATGGAAAGAACCCACAACTGCCTCCCATAGTGCCTGTTTACCTAATGCCTCATTTGTCACCATTCCTGTCAGATGTGATCATCTGCAGCTTGAGTACATAAGTACTAAGTTTATGTCTTCTATCTAATATCTTGACATTTCTCTCAAGGAATTTTCTTTAAAGAGTTTTCAGTATATTGAAAAGATTGTTTTTTTTTATTCATGTTTTTGAACTGTTACTTCTTCTTTCCTAATTTGGGCTTTTTAACTAATGGTGTTAAAAATCTACTTTAGGGTCTTAAAAAATGGACATTTGGACAGCAATTGGGCATTACTTGTTTCTGGTTTGTAGTGCTTAGTATAACTTAGATTATTATTGCTGTTGATGGTCTTGTTTTGCCTGCCTTGTTCTGAGATTGTAATATGGAAAAGGCCTCAGGATTTTAAAATGTGACCATTGTGGTCACAAGATCCTAACCCATGACACCTATGATTTATGCATGATGGGTCTTGGGATGGATCATATGAAGGAAGCCATATGAAATCTGCAAATCATTCAACATAAGGACTCTGAAAAAATAAGAAATACATTTATTTTAAAGGAACATCACCCTGACAAATGAATGAAAGAAGTTACGGAAAGGGAGAAGAAAGGGAAAAGAGGAAAGCAGAACAGACCACAGGCAATTGGTCTTCTTTCCTCAAACTGACAAAGATGGGCCCCACAGCCAGCCAAACCCTCACAGCTGTCAGTACTATTTCTACCTTGTTTAATGACTCTCAGAGGCTTGCTTGCCAGGCTTGTTCACAACCACGTGTTCGGGGAGACCGATCAGCTGATGTTGTGGATATTCAGAACCCTTTTCTGAGGGGTTGGGAGGATGGCCTAATGGTTAAGGTGTTTGCCTTACAAACACAACATGCAGCGTTTGAGTCTCACAAGGGATAATTAGCTAGGCTTAAAATGGCTTGCAAGGGCAGTTAGCTTAGTACTAATCTATGAACCTATGAAAAGACCAGGAAACTTTTCCTTGGAGAAAGTGCTGTTAAGATATATGGAATCTAGGCCTTCCCCTGCTATTTTCACCTTTTCAGTAAGGTCATTCAGGAGTCCCTTCAAGTAGTATGATTCAGAGTGCATAATAAGAGCCTTCATAAAAACTCAGATTGGGATGGGGTGTCAAACCATCTCTGTCTGTCTCTAGGGTGGACAGGTCAGAACCCCAAGCATTAATTCTTCTGCTCCTTCCTTGGGCTCTGTTTTGGCACTGGATGGAGTCTGCATCAGTGTTCAGAGGGCTCACCCGTTCAGCACTGACTCCCATGGTTCCATTGCTGTTGACCCAAATCTCTTCTGTTTCAAGAGCAAGAATGCTCTGAGAGCTCAACATCTTGTGATTGGCATTGACCCTTATGGGTCCATTTACCATATCTGACACATCGTTGTTTAAACTCTTGGTGTTGAAGCCAGCATTTGGTCTGGGAGTGACTGAAGGATCAATGTCTCTTAGTGTTGAGCCATCTTTGCTGTTGACTTATTCAACACCAAAATTGGCTTTCGTAACAGTTTCATTGGCTTCCACAGACAGCTGTTTGGCATTCAAAGTTCTGTAAAGATTGACTGCAATATACAAAATGACCAGATGGAACAGATCTACCAAGAACTGTGGCTCTAACCCTCAACACTCAGCAGTCTAGCATTTTGGCCACCAGTCATGAGTTTCCTCATTAGAGAGTTTTGAGGAGGCTCAGAAGAGGACACCCATTGTGTCAGACCCATTGTTGAGTCACTAAGATGACTCCCAACCAGAAAGCACAGGAAGATGATGTGCAAGAGGAGGCACATAGACTCCCCAGCAGAGTATTATATTCCATAGTCAGACGTCAGTGATGGGGAGACATCCTCATAGTCCACTCCAAATAGCCACAAATTCAGGAAAATTTTGGAATTAATGAGAGGGTTGCTTGGACTGTAGACACCCTCTCTCAGTATAGAAATTCTAATAAAGGATTTTTGAACTGTCCTTCTGCATCTTGGGTGGTTCTTCCTGATGGCCACATGACTGATTTGGTCATGGGAAGGGCTTGAGGAGAACCAGATTTGGCTAAGCCTATCCCAAGGACGTCTGACAGGATACTATGCTCTCTAAAGGACAGATGATTTTTTTGAGTAAGAGTCCCCTTGCTGATTCAATGACCAAGAGAGCCCTGTTAGGTGAAAGCCAGGCTGTCCATCTGCCTATTAATGTTTTCAAGGCTGTGGAAAGACTAAGGAAGCGTGCTTTTCCATCAGGTACTGTTGCTGTACATGTCTTTACTCAATGCACACAAACTGTTTCCAGAGTGAATTAGTAGAGCAAAGTCTAGGTGTGTTATGGAGACCAGTGACACCTGATACTCTCAGACAATTAGAGGTATAGGTTTCCACTACACTTAACGTATCTAATCTTTGTATGTGCCTGTTGTATTATGCAGCTTATAGAGTGACTGGAGTACCTGGGACAAGCATTAATATGTAGCTTATGCCTGACTCACACTTTGTGACTTTGTGGAGAACTTTAAAGATGTCCTTCACAAGCACACATTTTGATGGGTTTTTGCTCTATGGACAAAAGGTGAAAGAGAGGCAAGAAAACAGTGTGCAACAGATAAAGACTTTGTCTGCAGCGGCGTTCACATCTCCTTTATCTTTTTCAGAGAACAAAAAGTGTCTTAAAAACTTGTGATTTAAAAAGTCCCACAGGCAGCGCTTTGACCAGTTTCAAGATAAGGGGCTCTAGTTTGTGGGGGTCACTTCAAAGGACACCACCAGCAGGTAGAAGGTACTGTACAGAATTAGAGTTTGCATGGCCTTTTCCAGGGAAGCCAGCAATGGAATCCCTTGGAAGACAAGAGGATGGCCATCATGCAGGCCAAATGAGTCAGACAGACAGAACCTATAACATGTATAATTCCTTTCTCCCTGTTACCCATGCTATCCTTTCCACCACTCCCAGATGGACCACTTGATCAGAAGCAGGCAGCAAAGGCAAAAGTGTCAAGTCTTCTATCAAAAATAGCCATCCAAGAGGTTTCAGCAGTCCAGGAAGAGCCCAGTGTTTATTCAAGATTCTTTTTGACTGCAAGAATACAAAGGACCGCAGGCCTATCCTAGTTCTCAGTGGCCTAAACCAATATGTAAAGAAAAAAAAATTCTGGCTGGTCAATCTGCAGTCTGTTCTTTCTTGTCTCCAGAAAGGGGACTGGATGTGCTGTAGGGAGCTGGGCAACTCTTTCCACAACTCTTAGCATCCAGTAACATGAAATATTGTTAACTTTTTAATCAGCAGCCTGAAGAAAGTGGAGATCACCAGAGAACAGAAGGATAAATGGACATGGCTACATTAAACCAGCCACACTATTCTGACAAAAAAAGCAAGGGTCCAAGACCAAAACATGATTTATGTACGTACTATTTCCCACTTCAAATCAGTTTTCTCCACTGAAAGAGGATAAGTCAGTGGAGGCTGAATTGCTGCATACATATACCTTTTCAACACCAGGACCACCCATAAAGGAACTTGAGTAGATAGACCAGTCATTTTAAAAGGCTTTTTTACAAGATCCAGTCTGTCCACTTCAGAAAATAGGATTAGCTGCGTCACTGGCAGAACTCAACTTGGCAACTTTAAGACTTTCCTAGGCTCTAACTCCTACCTGAAATCTATGTAGTTCTGTGCCCCAATGGTTCTGCAGATCTCATTTGCCAATGAACAGCTTGCATCTGATAGACAGACTTAGGTTGTTATTATCATTTATTAGTTACTGGTTTTGATAGTTTACCATATTTTTGCCTTCAGCCCTGTTATTCTTAATGTCATTTATGAGTCTGACTTAGAATCCATCTGTGATGTCTATTTGATCCTGTTGTTCCCTTCTCAGTCCCACTGTGTTCATGAAACTAGAATGGGAAAAAATGAAGAGGACCTTAGTAGAGATGCAAAGTGAGATATGCGTTCTCTCTTCTCACACTAATTTCAGGGTAACAAGATAAGGTTTTGATCTTATTTTATCCTGTCTACACTGACATATGGGAATCTGGTGGCAGGTGGATCCAACATGCCAACTTCAGCTACTCCAGAGATCAAAATCCTTCTCTTCTTCCATAATGCTTCCATCCTTCCATAGCCGAAGTGGACAGACTAGGGATAATAAAGATCCAAATTTCTGGTAAGTGCATAACTTCTGATGTTCATTATTCCCACTGCCTCAGCAGTATTTCGAGTTATCTGCCAAGGCCTATTACTGACCATCTTTCAAAAGCTCAGAATCCCCTTCCTGTCTCTTCTTGTGACAGCTGATTGGCTGAGCATATCCTGACAGGGAAGCTTTCACCTGTAGTAAGAAGTGAGTGTTCAGGAATTTTCTGCCATCCAAAGAAGAAAGTCCTCTGAGTCTTCAAAATATGCAGTGCTGATTGTTCAGGCTTACTGCTCAGATAAGCCCCATTTCAACCCCCCCTTCTCCTCATTGTATTATTAGATGTATTATTCTCAATTTCTATGTTTCTTTAATAGAGATAGATAAGTAGATCCATTTTAATACTTTATTTCTGTCAGTGTTTATTGTAGTTTCTGTGAGAATTTCTGCTTGTAGCAGTGTTTATTTGGCTTGTATCTTTGACAAATGCTTGTTTTTAGTGTTTCTGAAGAAACTGTCAGTAATTCTTTCAGAAGTGCAGTGTGTTTGTGAGCAGTTAGTTGGGTTCTGTCTAATAGTCTGAAATTTTACTGTTATTACTCTGATTTATTGTCAACTTTTAACAGGAAAATATTGCGGAACTTGGATTTTTAAGCATTTATAACATTGTTTCTTGGTTCTCTTTTGAAATGTGAGGACTTGAGAGGGGAAAAAAGATCAAAAATCCAGGAGAAGAGTGAATCTTGAAATTGCTTTTCCCCTTTAAGCTTAATTTTTTTTTTGAAGGCGGGAAAGCCACCTGCACCCACAACACCCATCAAAATTATATGTACCAACTCTGAGATAGCCATACCTTGCTGAAAAGTAAATATTCTGGGAAATCGCCGTCTTGGATTTGGTATATTGCGGTAGCTGATCCCAGCATTTCAGTTTTTACCTTATTTATTATATGTATGACTCTGCTCTGTGTGTTTTAACATCTGATCGCAGTTTTACAGCAGATGACTTTATTTGAATGTACTATGACGATTTTACTCTCTCTGATAAAAAAATATAGTTTAAATTACTATTAAATATTAATTTTAATGCCTTAATATAATATGAAAGTTTAGTAGAGTTTTTCTCTTTCCTTTCCTGTCGGAGTATGTGGTCAGTACATCTGACCCTGATACTGCAGGAGATCTGCCATAAGGGTCAACTTCCAAATCTTTTCACTGAGGAGTTTGTACAATGTAAGCAAATTTAACTTGAAGAATCTTGCTGTCTATGAACATCAACTAGTCAAATATCTACCTTTGCTGGAAACTGGCTTTAAAACCCCTGCCTCCAAAAGAGTAATTCTGTCCTTTCTCTTGACCAGTAGCTTAGTCTTCCTGACTGACAGGTTTCTGTAGTCAAGAAATGAAAGAAAACCTGTTCTACTTTGTACCGCTCTGTTAATTGCTTTGTTTTGGCTATAATCTGATTACTCTCTGTTATTGATTATTTGACCTAAGGGTAGAGAATATTCATTAGTACCCTATCATCTATTTACTGCAACTTCCTAAAAATCATCCCCTTATATGATGCTTTAAATGAATTCAGTACAACTTTCATGAATATCCTGAATAGCCTTGCACCTCCTAGAAGGAACAGACTAAAATAAATAATGCAATTTGGCTATCCTAAAAGATTAGAATGCTAATGCAGGATACAGAAGAAGCATGGAAAGAATGACAAAAAAAAAACATCTTGAAAACCTCAAAATGCTTCATAATAGTATTAAAAAGCAAATTAACACACAAAAAAAGATTTACTATTAAAATGTGGAAAGACACTTACACAAAACTGGAATGAACAAATGCGTCTTTTCAAGTTTCCGTAATGTCGTTCTGCAAATGTTCAAATGCGCAATAGCCAATGGTAGTGTACATTCACTAATGTGCATTTGACGTTCTGATAACAGGTTGCACTACAGTGAGGATCAGGAAATTTACCTTTTTCCTCACTGTAGTGCGATCTTAGAGTTGGAATATAATTTGCAGGGGGTGTGGGGGGGGGGAGGTGATCCTCTCACATGGGGGCTTGCCCCCCCTGGCCAAACTGTAAATATTTGTGCTGCAGATGTACAATTTGTATGGTAACTTCAGCACAAATACTTGAATGGCACTTAACAAAATATGTCATAAGGAATGCAGTGTGGAAGTTGTTACCTAACCAGGAAGTCAGTTAAAGACTACAAAGACCATGTTTACTCCGGGGATCATTTCAGTGGCTCTGCTGGTCAGAGCCACAGGGAACTAATCTAAGGGGGCGGTGAAAGACAACACATTCTGGCTAGGTTTATAAATGCCTTCGGGCAGATAGCCTAGTACCTACCTATGAACCTATGTCAATGCTTCGAACTATTCATTAGAATATATCAACATTAACGATCTAAGGACCATCGAAAAATAAGCGTTCAACAATTATAACACTTAGAAATATTGAAATCAACATTTATTTTTGACATATTGATTAAAAATTATTTTTACTTTCCAGTTTTTAATAGTAAACAAAAAAAAACATACTATTAACTTTCAGAATAATACTAAACACAACCCTAAAAATTCTAGACAACCATTAAAGAAATCTTGCATCCTAGCTATAAATTTAACCCTAAACCCTCTCTCAGTAACGCATCACTTGAAGCTGCAATACAATTCAACTCTTATTTCATAGTTTGTATAGCATCTCTAACCAAGGATTCCCCAAAATCTAATCCTAACCCTGCCCGGCACATCCACTTTTACCTTCAAACATGTGCCTACATCCTATATAAAACTACTCTTAAATAAACTCAAACCATACTCTACTTCAGCTGATGACCTTTCAAGCGTGTACCTTAAAATAGCAGCTGATCGCATTGCCTTCATGTCTCAGTCCATATAAATAAGTTAATTCAGGAATCTTACGTTCCCTCACTCTGGAAAAAATCACACATTATCCCTCCGCTAAAGGAAATTCAACAGACATTACTAACTTTCGACCTATAGCAATCTTATCCTCCCTCTCCGAAATACTTGAAAAATGTATTCAAAAATAATTGCTAAAACTATTTCCTGCAGGAAGAAGGCCTACCCCCCACACAGCATGGCTTCTGCACTTCCCATAATACTAAAACTGCACTTCTAACCTATATAGATACTGTCAATAAAGCTAGAGATAATGGCAAATTAGTCTCCTCCTTATTTCTAGACTTCTCTACAGCCTTCAACACAGATTATCATAGCAATATTCTACTTCAGATGTCCTCATTAGGTCTCTCTTAGCCCACAGTTCTATGGTTCAAAAGTTAACTGTCCAATAGGTATATGTCAATAAAATGGCACTCCACCCTGTCTCCATACTTCTGAGTCACCACCTGTATACCACAAGGCTCTATCTTTAGCCCCCTTCACTTAAACATTCTCACCAATACCATCCACTCATCAATGCAACAGGCCTCCCTAATACAGTACACAGATGACTCCACTCTCATTTGTACATCTGACAACATGGCACACCTCCAAAAAATTACTCAGGGAGCTTTAACAACAACTGAAATATGTCTTTGTGACTCACAACTCATGCTAAACCCTAAAAAAAAAAAAAAAATAAGCTACTTCTTTTTCCCCCTAAATCCCTTTCCCATGAAAAAACAAAATTTTAAAGTTCTCTCTCTTGATAATATAACCACTGAAGTCACTTCTTATAGCAAATTATTAGGGATGATAGTGGATGATAATCTTAAATTCGACTTGCATATACAAAATTGCATAAGAAAAACTTGTCAGAAATAAGGATGCTTTATAGAGCCAAAAACTTTCTCACTGATACAACCAAAGCTTCACTTGCCACTACTTATCTACTCCCCACACTTCTTTATGGTGCTCCCATCCTTACTAATCTTCAGGCATCAAAAAAAATCAACACTTGGATAATGCTGTAACGAAGTTGCTAAATTTGTAAACAATACCCCTTTCAGAACTCATCCATCACTGTATAGCACTAAAAGGCCCACTCTGGTTAGTACTACCCCATCAGCTAACATAGACACAACTTCTTACCACCTACAACATTAATTATCCAGAATCCATCTGCTTGTCCAGCACTAAATAACATTCTACACAACTATGTTCCTTGTCACTCACTACAATCCAATGACAAGAAATTCCTGTCTGTCCACAAACCTATCACATCTGCTGGATATTGTCTGTACTTGTCACATATTGCTAAGGCCTGGGAACTCCTTATATGTATCCATAAGGTCAAAACCCTCCCTCCCATCCTTCAAAAACAGTCTGAAAGACTTCCTAGCCAAAAGCTGGCTCTGTTCTTGCTCAGCACCAGGATAAAATGATATCCCTAAATGTGAGCAAATACCTGTTTCTACCTTCACATACTTTCTTCTATAAATTTCTCTCCCCGGCTTTCTCTCTAACCATACCAAGCCTGCTTCTCTCTCACTTCATATAGCAGTTCCTGTTTGTATTATATTAACTTATCGATACTTTTCCGTTAAACCCCTACCACTTGGTGCGTACGTGCTTCAGGTGAAGTACACTGTAGTAGGAGCATAGGCTGTATTTTTGTTGAAGAAAAAAAATAAGTATGTGTAAGCCATAATAATGCACTTAAGAAATTAAACAATAGTTACGTTGGAATAGTTGCAAAAAGGAGAAAAATGTAAAAGACAAGGCTCTGAAGGGTGTGATCCATGGACATTATGTGCATAAACAGGTTAAACAGATAACGCAGGCAGCACAGAACGCGCCATACTTCAGTTACTGTAGACTTCAGTTTGTAGTATAAATTCCAGAAGTCCAAACGGTGAAGAATTAAACCTCAGTCTGTATTGTAGAATCCAAACACCGCCACGGTATGGACAAGTATTGGCATCCAAATGTCATTTACCTTTTGACGTACATCTTGTCCATGCAAAAGAGGCTACATGACTGGTGAGATAAATGTTTCCGTTGTATAACAGTTCTAGGGCAGATTTGTACACAGCCTGTTGATTTACCCTGTCATTAGCTACAATGATTGTAAAAATGCATTTTGACCCATGAAACATACATATATAAACAATCCCTTTCAAAAATGTTGACGTCTGTGAGTGACTTTGAAATTGTAAAAAGAAATACCCTAGGTTATTACAATTGTGCTAAAAACTTAGAAACTACACACTGTACTTTTGAGAAGTTCTGTAATGTAAATATGTAATTAGTGCAGAAGACATCTTACAAGTTTTTAGCGAAGAAAAGACCAGCGGCAAGTGGTAGGGGTTTAACGGAAAAGTATCGACTTATCTTTAATTGCTTTATAAACTGGCTAAAATTTCTCTATCAAATCATTGTCATATAACTTCTTAACCAATGTTTTCATATAATGTCTAATTGGATGTAATTATTTAAACTGTGGTTGTTATTTTGTATTATTTTTAGACTATAAAATTATTGGCTTTAAAATGTTTTGTAATACTTTGGACCCGTTCTCTCCCAGACCTTCACTGAAAATGGGCTTTTACCCAGTCGGACTTTCCTGGTAATCAAATGTCAATAAATAATAAATAAATAAATGTTATTTTAGGTCAGTTTCATGTGGTTAAAGTGCATGGAGTTCATTTTTAACAGATATTTTGGTATATTGGTTGCTTTGGTGTTTGGACTTTGTATACTGAAAATTCTTTAACTTATGTAAGTTGTAAAATGATTCAGATGCATTTCAACTTTTTTTGTGATAGTAGTACAGTTTGGCAGAGTTTAATTGTGTGGAGAAATAAACTTTAAGTGCTTATTTTGATACATTATCCAGTATTATTAGTTTAGAATTCTGGCTGTTATTCTCTTCCTTGACTTGGCGGATCCTAACTGTGGTTACCCATCACATTTGGTTGCACCTAAAAATCAAAAACAAAATAAAAATATGCCTCAGCCAATGGTTAGTGATTCTGGCAGGGCCACTGCTCAGCCCACAGTCTGCTTATCTTTTGTCCAGTCTCCTTCTAGTGTTGATCTGCTAACCACAGTGGAACAGGTGAGACACATCATCTGGGGTTGGTCCAGTAACTGGTTCAGGTATGGGAGAACCAAACACTTTAGGTGCAGGAGTAGACCAGTGCAAGAGAACCCTGCCAGATATAATACTCTATTATTCTACCTAGTAATGAAGTTTACAAGAAAAAGAAACAGAAGCTTTGTCATATAGCTGCTAATCGGATTATAGCTATTTACAATTACTAATTCTGGTAGTTGTGTTCTCATACATGGCTTAAGTGCAAGTTTGGCTAAAGACCTTTCTGTCGTTTCAGAGAATGAGGAATCTGATGAGGCTGATGGTTATTTTCTAGTTGACAGAGTCCAGTCACTTTTAGCCTGAGCTTAAGTCCAAACAAGTGTTAACTTTTCCTCAGATGACTGCTAGATTTAGAGATGTTTTTGCTTGGGAACAGTCGGGAACTACCCCAGAGTTAGGCTGGCTATATGACCTTATAAAGGACAAGATGCCCAATTCTATGTCTTTTCCCCCTGTCTTGCCTATTTTGAAAGATGTTTAAAAAGCTGCCTGCAAAACACCAGTATCTATTCCATCAGTCCCTAAAAAAGCTCAGAGAAAATATAGGTTCTCCTCAGATATTTCAGGTCTCAGACACAGCTGTGGTCTTCCAAACTGCCTTCTCAAATAAAAAGTCCTTGGCTTCATTTAATCCAATACCCCCCCAATAAAGATTAGATGGTTAGATCTTCAGGGCAAAAGCATTCCTCTTTCTAGTAATCTAGCTTTTAGAATGTTAAATTGTTTCTTATTTGACTCAGGATTCAATGTTGTGTATTCCGTGATTCAACATGATGGGATATCAGATCCAATTAGATCAGACCTCAGTGCCTTTTTCAAGCTCTTGGATCCAGGGCTCAGCCTCCTCCCCTACTAATAATCCTGTCCTGCCCCTACAATACTTCTTGTTTACCTATTGTTCTGTCAAGACGTGATTCCAAGGGCTCAGTGCTCGACTTTGATATAAGTTAAGCTTTTCTAGTTCCAGTCAATATTTCAGAGGAGTTTGTTACTCTATTTACCCAGTGTAGAGTTACTGTTAGTTTTCTTAGGTTTACCCTATTTCTAAGCTTATTTAGAGTCTGTGGAGTTTGTTTTCCTTGGTACGTTTGCTAGTGGTGTTTTATAGTGGTTAGCTTTATGGTTAACTATTTTGCTTTTGATATTGTGTTTTGTGATTCTTGTCATTGTTCTTGTTGCTGTTACTATTGTCGCTGTGTTGATACTGTCAGACAAAGCTTCTGGATTTAGAAAATGTAGCACCTGTGGGCAAAGATTTTGCCTGATGACCCACACACCCTGTGTGTCTACTGTTACTAAAACACTGAGTGGGAGTCGTACACTTCCTTTGGAGGCAAGGCTGTTTGTGAATGTAGGAACAAATTAGTGCTCAAAGGTCTTCTCCCTGTCAAAATGGCAGATCTGACTTCTGCAGCTTCTGCTTTGATCCTTCCTTCTGCAAAGAAGCCAGACAAACCTAAGTCCACCAAAAAAAAAGGGAACAAAATAGAGGGATGATTAAAGAGAAAGAAAAAGAAAAGCAAAGGGAGAAATCTTGCAAGAGATCCCTGGATCCATTAGGTCCTTCTGGCCTGGCATCAAAGACTCTAAGACACATGGATTCTACCACAGCGTAGAACCAGACTAGGAGCTGATCTCCTTATCCACCTTGCTGTTTTTTTGCTGGAACCATTCAGTCCTTAGATCCACTCTACTGTTTTACAAGAAAGAATGGCCCACAGATCCTCTAGACCACCATTTGTGGGATCATTGTTCAGGTCCTTTCAATCATCTAGGAGCCTTTCAGAAGCAGACATTGCTAGGATAATGCAGAAATTTCTCTGGACACATATTCAGATGGAGGTTCTCCTGGTTCCTTCCCTACTGGGGGCTCCAGGTCAAGACTCAACAGTTCCATCTGACAGTCACAGAGGGCTGATCTTTCATCCTTAAACCACCAACAGCCACTGTAACTATGGAATCCTCCCTTCTAAGGTGTGTGGGGAGGCATTCTGTAGGGAAGAAAGATGGTTCAAGGCGCATGGTTGATGACAGAGGCCAGATTTTACATCAACATCTTGGAGATTAGGGCAGTCCTCCTAGCACTGCAGGGATTTCAAGACTTCTTCCCCAAGAGTGGGACAGCCATCCAGACAGACAATATGGCAGTAGTCTCATATACCAGCAAGCAAGGGGGAACCCACTCATACTCAATATGATAGGAAGACATGAAGGTGTGGCAGTGGGCAATATCTTCTCAACACTTTCTGTTGGCAATGCACCATTCCTACTTTGGTTTTGATGAAATTCGTATATTTCTGAAATGGATGAAAGCAGTTAACCGAAAATAGATTTACTTACTGTTTTTAATTATATTTGTTTACTATTCCTGTGAGTCGCAGTCCCTATTGTGGCAGAGTGGTGGTTTTTAGTTTGCATTCTGCCCGCCTTGGCTGACCATAGTTTTATTTTAGATTTTTTGGCAGGGTTATTTCACAATGGTGCTAGTTTTTCAACAATTAAGGTACAGCTAGCAGCTATATCCAACTTTCACATGAAAGAAAACCAAACTTCTATTGGTTCTGTAAAAATCTCTAAGGCACTTTTGAAAGGATCTTTTTTCCCAAGACCCCATATCAGCTACCCAGTTCAACTGAGATATTACTGTGATGCTTCAGACACTAACCAGACATCCCTTTGAACCTGCAGTGTAGCAGAATTGAAATTTCTGTCTTGGAAAACAATTGTCCTAGTAGCTGTCACATCAGCTAGGCGAATCTCTTGGGTTACAAGTCTTGTCTTTCAAACCTCCCTAATTGTTTTTTCATAATGATAGGGTATCACTACAGACCAAGCAGCACTTTCTTCCTAAGGTGGTCTCAGAAACAAATCTTAAGCAGACAATTAACCTACCTGTTTTCTTCTCAAAATTCTCTAACAAAGGGGAATATACTTTACTTTTGATGGATGTTCACTATCAGCTAAGGTTTTTAGCTACATTGTGCCAAAGACATAAGAGAAACAGACCAGCGTTTTCTTTCCTTTTCAAAAACTAAATTGGGACAGGGAGTTATTAAAGCTACTTAATACAGGTGGATGTCTGATTGTATTACTTTTACCTGTAAAGAAATAGGATAGGTATTACCACACAAACCTAATGCTCATTCAGCCAGGGTGGTGGAAACCTGCACTGCTTACTTTCCTGGAGTGCTGATTGATGAGATTTGTGCTGTGGCTACTTGGTTCGCAGTTCACACTTTTGTCTCACATTATAAGCTAGATAAGCAATCTAGATCTTTTGCATCTTTTTGCTTCACAATCCTTTGGAATATCCTACCATGAGATCACATTGGATTATCAGTAGCTCAGGAATCTATCTCATGCGTTGAGTCGGACGGAAAAGGCAACATCAGATACGAATGTTATGTACTTACATATCATTCTTTGGTTTGTCTCAATATTCCCTCCTTCCCTCCTCATACCTGAATTGTCATATAATTGTCCTCAGCTGATCAAGTGGACTTGACCAGGGCCTTGCCATGTTTTCAGCACAGAGCTCACTTCTCACCATTTCTCTCATTTCGTATGTTATTCAAAAAAATTTCTGGTATCTATTAGATGAAGTGCTAGGTATAAGCAGACAAACTCAATCTGAAGTATTGTTGGGGCAAAAGAGGATTATGAGTAGGGAGGAGCCTGAGCCTTCAATCCAAGAGCTTGTTTAGATCCAGTTGAATCCAGTAACCCATCTGTTGAGCCAGATGGAGGAAGACAACATGGATCCAGTGTTATGGCAAGTACATAACTTTTGTTTTCAAAAGATACTTTGAGAGGTGTGCAGATTTAGTCTCATGAATTGCTGCTTCTTCTATTGTATTAAGACGGTATGCTTGGTTACGTAATCAGAACTTCTTTGATGATTTAAAAGCCAACATTTTGAATGCACGTGTAGGTTTTGAATTGGCATTTGGGCCCTCAGATTTTCAAACAGTGGGGTGGAAGAGGCAAATAAATGCATGGGATAACTAGGATGTCTCATGTACTCAAGTTCTCCCCAAACAAGATATCTTCCTTCAAGGGGCAGAACAAACAAAAATCCTAGCTAAGCAAAAATCAGGGATTTTTTCAAAACCAAACAAGAGGGGTTCCTTTATGAAAAAGGATCAAGCCCCTGCAAAGGAATGGCAATACCAAGTCACAGAGTACCCCTACCCTACCTCTGGCTCTTTCTTCTCTTCATCTTTCCCCAGGCTCTCTCTCTCTCAATCTTGCAACCTGGCCACAAATAGTCCACCCAATGTCTCCCTGAAGATCTCAATTTTAAGGAAATCCTCAAGCTAATAAGACATTAGCAGGCGTTCCACTCTCCCCATCTTCCTGTTGGGTTGTTACCCTCCCCCAACAAGATAGTTGCACTTATTGTGAAGATGGCATGACAAGGACCAGATGTGGTAGCTGCTGCGCCAAGGAAGAAAAGCAGTAACTGCCTTCCTCAAAAGGATTAGAAATATTGGATTAAGACCCAGGTAGTCAAATAAACAGTGGCTACAGCAACCCTTAAAACTGAACTATTTGATGGAGAATCCGTCAGCTTATCTATCTGCTAAGGAATCTAGATTGTTTTATCAAGCATGAGTACATGTCCAATATCTGTCCCATTATGGAATTTGTTTATTACACACATGATCAGGTTTCAATGTGCATTGGCAGATGAGGTGTATGGTATGCGGAAGAAGTTGCCATCACAGTTATAATCAAAAATGCGCAAGATTGAACCTACTAAATATCACAAAAAGAAAGTACTTTCCTTTTGTGATCTTTACATTAAAATTCCTCCATAATACTAGCATCTTAACTTGTCTAATCTGTTGTAGTGTTATGGAAAGGTTTTTTTTTTTAAGTTAAAGAGTAAGGTTAGAGTACCTTATTAATGTGTGCTAATCCTAACCCTACACTTTCACTTAAAACAAATTTCTGTAGCACTTCCAAAAAAACAAGATAGTCTCAGACACACACACACACACACAGACACACATGTATGCACACACACACACACACACACACACACACACACACACACACACACACACACACACACACACACACACACACACACACACACACACACACACACACACACACACACAAGCTTGTGTGTGCACCAACACATACATAAATACACTACTTAAACTATCCTCTCACCTAACCCTCACCCTGAATCTAAAGCACACATATACTAAATCTATTCCGTTCCCCAACCCTTACTCTAACCTAAGCCAGAATTAACGTTGGATGGCATGATGCCAGGGCACTTCTATGGGCTAGGCTTGTAAAGGCTCCAGGGCCATTAGCCTAGTACACATCTATGAACCTATGAACAGACAAAAGAAAAAAATCCTTGTTAAAGAAAAGAAGCATGAAGCTAACACACACACACACATACAAGCACACACACACACACACACACACACACACACACACACACACACACACACACACACACACACACACACACACCTGTAATATTCTATCCTCTTACCTGTTTTGACAAAGCATACATCCAATAAAATGTCTGTTTGCTAAACCAGACATTTGAACAAACAGCCTTGTACTTCCAGCTGTTAACTAAAAACACACTTCCAAACATATATGTACTTATATAGAGAGAGAAAGTGAGATAATAACTGATAGATACACATACATAGAGGCAATAATCCTAAGCAGTAGACTGCAGAGTCCATACTAGGACTCATACCTCTCACTCTGCAGATTTTCGCAGTATGTCCAGCTGTTTTGCATCAGATTTTTGGTCTGTTCTTCACAAAATTTGTGTTTTTCTAGCAAGTCAATGAGGATTGAAGTTGCTAAATTATGACATACAACTGAGTTTCAGACCTTGTTTACTTCAAAAAATACATGCTAACAGAAATCATGTTATTTTATCAGCTTTCTAGGTTTATAAGAGCAAAATTTAAAATTTGCACATACTTTTGGGTCTTTGTTCCCCCATTAGATTAGGCTTTCTCCAGATGTTTTACAAGAGGTCGAGATGTATGCTAGGATATCATCAGATTATTACAAAATAAGGTTATTCATTTGACTGCTGAATTAAATATCCCAAGATCATTAACCACCAGTCATAATTATCCTCACAAATCCATTTTAAAAAACACATTTTCATGCATAAAACATACCTAAAGTAATATAAACTCTTTTTAGAAACGTTCACCTCAAACCCTTATTTTCTTAATATTAACAACTTCATTTAATTCTGTGGAAAAATAAATCCCTAAGCATAACTAACGCTACATTTTCTTTCTTTTTAAGATCATATATAAATCTCCTAACATCTCATCCAATGAAGCTTTCTTTTTTAAAGCAAAAAATAACTCTGTGTGTAAACCATGCAATTTTCCATATATGTAAATAATGTTTTATACTTACTTTTAGTTTTGATGATGGTCTTTTACTCTGATCAATGGTTTCGTAACTATCTTACGAACATATTAGGCGGAACAGCCTTCACAGTTTGCTACATAAACCACACTGGCTGAGTTACAATTAGTTTTCTCTTGCTCTATAAGCAGGAGTCTATCAATGCACTTAATCCATCAGTATTTTTACCTATGAAATATGGACTGTTCATCATAAACTTGCAAAAATTACAGAAACCACATGGAAGTGTTTCCTTTATATAGCTGTTGCCTATCATAGACAAGTTTTTAAAAAATGCCAAAAATGTGGAGATAACCATTTGAAATATCGGGATCCACTAGATGGAGTCCTGAAACACAGAAACTGAATGGCTGAAAAAAGGGACTTAGATATACTATGTCTGAGATGACCATTTCCTGGAATATTCCCTTTTCTCTGAGGTATGATGATCTCAGTGTTAATATACATGCATTTAGGGTGTGGTGGGCTTGCTGTCCTCATGGGGTATAGGGTGTTTGCCTCCTGCAAAAAAGAAGTTTAAAGGAGATGAGAGATGTTTGGCATTCACTCTTCTCCAGGATTTCCATTCTTTTTTTTTTTTTTTTTTTTTTTTTGGTGTGTCAGCAATTGGTATTATAAGTGCTGCTATTTCAATAGGGAGTCAAATGTGGTCAGAGAGTTCCACCACAAGGCACGCATGACTTATGTGTTACATGTCTTGGTGTGGAACAGCTGGATGCTCCATGCAAAACTAGTAAAAATCACAGTAACCACACTTCTTAACAGCACCAAAATAGGTTAATTCTTTGAAGATGTGTTGCCCTTGTGCAGCAACAAAGGAGGAATAGAAAAAGAAGAAAGGAAGCCTGTAGACAGGGTCTGACAAGGCGCCCTCTTCCCCAAAGATTGCCACATTGGATTACTCCAGTTAGTGCTATTCAACCCTTCCCAGCACTGATCAAACATCACCCACTAGGGTGTCTCTGTGTGAGGTTACCATTGTTTTCAAAGGATAAGACTTGGGAGCTTCTTTTCAGAGCAAAAACTATGTAGCTGCATAGAGCGGAGGCCCTCCTTCTCCTTCCATGTGTCCACAATGTCAGGTAGGTCAGTTTGGAGTATATCAATGCACTTGCATTTGGAGTGGTAGAGGACCAATTTGAGCTTAGTGTCTAGTCTGTGTCATTCATGTAAGCACAGATGACCCTGTGTCAAATCTCTTGGCTCAGGTGGCCTCGATATCAACTTATTCATGCCAAGGATCACGAAGAACAAAGTCACTGAGATTGATGAGTCAATTCTGAAGTAAGCTCTGTAAATGGCATCATTAGCATTTGAGTCTTCACTGCTGACACCATCCTCCCAGACAAGCACGGTGTCAACACTGAGCTTCTGTACCATTTACTCCGCTTTGACTTCTTGAGTGTTGACATCAGTGGTGACTTGAGGCTGATATCTTCTTTGCCAACAGTCTTGACTCCTGCAGTCTAGCATTTATACATTACTTCAAGGCAACCGCCTAGGTTGTTAGATTTCAGAGAGGCACCTTCTGCTTTGGTTTCACTCTATGACACATCTTAATTTTGTACCTTGGGTCTCTCATCCTTGTCCCAACAGGAATATGCAGTGAAATGTCTCCAAAGATCCTGCCCATATGGGAAAGAATCCTCTCCTGAACATTCATATGAGCCACTCTGAGTCTCCTGATAAAGTGAAGATGACACCTTGACTCTGTACTAGAGTTCCTATCCTAGACATAGATATTGACAAAGGGGAGGCTTTCTCACATTCCTCTCCAGAATACCCCAAATGTGGAGAAATCCTGGAGCTAATGAGGCAGAGGAGATCTTGGCATGTAGATCCTTACTCACCTGAGGAAGAAATTCTGCAGGGGGCCTTTTGGTGCACCCCTCCTTTATCTTGCATAGTCTCTCCTACTGATTACCTGATAATCATGTTGTGGCTAGAGCTTAGTGAGAGTCTTACATGACTGAGCTTATTCCTAGAAAACCAGAAAAGATCCTTCAGCATCTCAAGAACAAATCAACATGGAGTAGGGCTGCCTTTGCAGACTCCATTGTGGTGGTGCCATCAAAACAGAGTCATTCGCAGATAAACCTTCATTTAATCCCTGGATAAGGATTCTAAGGCTATGGAACGTATGGGGATGCACATGTGTGTCTTGTACTTTTGATATAAAAGCCTTGAATTTCCTGAAGCATATTAGTCATTTTTAGTGCAACCTAGTGGAAGAAAATGGTTGACATACTAAAAAAGTTGCCACACAGAGATCTGTGCCCACAAGTTAGAACAGCAGGACTCAGCTATGATAAGCATTATGTCACTGTTCATGAGGCTAATTCATAACACAGAAGATGTTGTAGTAAGGGCAATCAGGACAGGCATTACTGTGAGAAGGCAAGTCTGGCTCAGATTATACTGGTTCAGGGAAAACATCAGGTCATCCTTTGCCAATGCCACCCTTTCATGGTTCCTCTCCACTTGGACCTCTGGTGAAGAATAAGTTACTTAGAGCAAAAGGAGAAGATGTCCTGGCTTTTGGGGTAAAGTTCTCCACCCTACAATGATCTTATGCTAGAAACTTAAAAGGTTCAAAGAACATATGGTTTCCAAAATCCCAGCTTCCAATCTTTCAAGCAGTATTCAGACAGAAACTCCACATTCTCAGGGGCTTTTCCAGTGGATACTGCCCTAGAGACAGAGTTGGACTGGAAAAGCAGAGGTTCCATATCTCTGTCCCTGGTATTCAGCCCATGCACCCCTGAGGACTTTCCCAACTGCCTACCTATGCAGGCTGGCAATGATGGTTTAGGAGATAGCTGTACAGCATTCCTTAACTCTCCAAGCATTTTACATTCTGTCAGAGCAAAACATAGCATCAGAAATGCTGTGGAGGACTAAGACAGACCCTCACAAATGAAAATTAAATGAGAGAGGTCTTCTGAGAACTAATTCAGATGTGAGGAACACCTAAAATAGATTTGTTGCCTCATTTTAAAACAGACAACTACACAAATACTGTACCAGCACCCTTGCAAGCAAGTCTGGAAAAGAGATGCATTTTCATTCCTTTGGATGGGAATGCTCCTCTGTGCTTTCCAACACTTTCCACTGAGATCCAGAGTAATTTTCAACATTCAGAAGGACTCCTGAAAAATCATTTTGGTGACTCCCTTTTGGCCCAGGCAGCATTTGTTCCACCTTCTTATGCAACTGACCAAAGGCAATTACCATAAGCTTCCTCATAGACTGGATCCGCTCACACAAGACAGGAAGAGTTTGATATGTCCTAATCCTTATTAACTTCAACTAACTGCCTGTATTTAGATTTTAATACCTTTGAGGCACTTACTTTATGAGTATGTCAAGCATGTACTAAAGGAGGCAAAAATGTTATTAGCAAATCTTATGACGGTAAGTAAAAGTGATTTTGTAGTCAGTGCCTAGCCAATAACCAGAGGTCCATCTGGGATTATCACCAAGGTGTTCAAATATTTGTATGACTGACTTTTCTCTGGCCACACTTATTTATTTCTCTATAAAGGTTCATCTTGTGACCATTTCAGTATGTCTGCCCATGGATCATCCTGTTTATTCTCAGTTTGTGGTAAAACAGTTTCTGAAGGAGTTTTATACCTGAGGCCTTCTCATTAACTGGTTGCTCCTCCTTGAGATCTCAACTTTGTACTGGAGAAGTTGACTCTACCACCTTTTGAACCTACTCTTCAAGCTAATTTAAGGTTCTTGACTTGGAAAACTATACTTATCATGACTCTGGCAGCTGCAAGAAGAGTATCTTGAGTTGCAAGCTATAATGGTGGGATCGCCGCCATCCTTCCTCCCCCCCCCTCATTCCTTCCCAGAAATGTTGCTACTTGCTAGTTACTTTTTTTTTCTCTTTTCTCTTGTTTTTGTTTGTTGTTATGTTTTTGTATCTGGATCTGTGCCTGGATGTACAAAACAAACAAGTACAAACAAGAGCAGGGTGTGCATGGTATTCTGGGAAGGGTGAATTAGCCCCTTGGTAGACTTCTTAGTTCATTTTATAGTTTGAGTCCGAGCCCGATGATGTTCACCCCACTCATCCAATGAATGGTGTATAATGGATCCCATACATCCGAAATTATGGTAAGTACATAACTAAAAGTTAACCGTACCTCTTTTTTCACAGATATAGGGCCACATTAAGAAGTTTTCTTTAAATGAAACCATCAATCTCTTAGTTTTCTACTCTGAACTTAAAAAGCAGGGAGAAATTATTCTGCATACTTTGGACATGCATAGGCAGCTCAGATAATATGTTGACAGAAAAATGTCCTTTAGAAAAGCCGATCCACTATTTATTTCTTATCAAGGGACAAAGAAGGAACATCTTGGCTGTAAACAGAAAATGTCGACGTTGATGTCCTCAGCTATTGCTTTTTGTTATTCCCATTATGGCGAATCCACTCCAGGCAGTATCAAGATACATTACACTACAGCCTTGTCTTCCTTTAAGCATGCTGAAAAGGGACGGACTCTTGAGCCATTCTACAGGAAGCTACATGGTCCTCCATAATGCATTTGCACAGCCTTACCAACTTGATTCCATTCTGAGGTCCAGGACAAGTCAACAGACTAGGCCCCTCAAGTCTTTATTGCAAGTGGTTGATGCTAGCTAGTAATTTTTCATGTTAATGTGTACTTATGATTTAGAGATCTTGTCCATGGGGTCAGTGCTGTAGGCTTGTATCAGGTTATGAACTCGCATGTACGTGTGTGTGTGTGTGTGTGTGTGTGTGTGTGTGTGTGTGTGTGTGTGTGTGTGTGTGTGTGTGTGTGTGTGTGTGTGTGTGTGTGTGTATATTATGTTATATACCTTTAAACATACTAATGCTTATCTACAGTACACATTTGGAAGCAGTCTATCAAACACTTCATGGAAGATAGTAATAAACCCACAGTGTCTACATTGTTTAGGCTAGGCTAAGAAGTGAAGAAAGATTTGCAGAAGTAAACAAATTCCCAATAAGCTGTGTATAGAAATATATAAGTTCATTACTCAGTGTAAAATGCTCTAAATGAAACCTTTAGAAATTCTCTCATTGCAGGCCAGTTAGCAGAAAATTGAAAGCTTTAGATCCCAAAATTTGATTTGTTTTTCATTGTGAGTGAAATAGCTGAGAAGCTTGAAAATGTAGAGTGTGCCACATATATACACACTGCTGGGAAGAAACCGTAAAGGTATGAATACTTTTAGCTATCATAAAGAGCAGAAAGGCAAAATTGCAGGTAGTGAGAAATGTTCAGGAACTATAAGTCTTGAAATAATTTATAATGTATTTATCATTTACTCTTTACAAGGGTGCATGTTTCTATTTTTTGAGCTAAATAAGGACAAAGACTGAATTTAGTGAGTTGCTTGATTCGCTATTAAGAAACACAAAAAAAATTATAGCTTTCATTGTAAGAAGTGATCAAACAAGAGGCAGGCTGTTAAGAAAAGAGATAACCTTATCAAAAGCTATCAAGTTTCCATCCGACATACTTGAACTTTAATGTTTTCACAAGTTAACTTATTATGGCATCCAGATTAAATCGCAACGATGCTGACTTCCTGTCAGAAAAAGATGTTTGAATTGGACTTTTACTGGTAGAGGGTAACCACTGGATTAAGTAAATGAAGATGGCCAATGACATTATGACTAAGTATTCAGATGAGTGTCCATCCAGTTTGGTTCGGATCAGCCAGCTTGCAAACTTGGGGGTTCATTAAGAACATGAGCAGCTGTAGAATTCCCACCATGATAGGATTAGGATTATGCATATTTTAAGGGACTGTTGGAAAATAATAATTGGAATTTCAGATATTTCTTCCAAAGTAGATGCACGACATAAGTTTACATATAGGAGGAATGACAATTTGAGATCATTGTTAGAACATGACAGTTTTTCTAAATGTTTATCTATAACTGACAAATCAGTTGGGATGTATGCTTGCAGAGATTATAACATGTGCAGGTTCATAAATATAAGTCATTTGTTGATTTAAAGCATGTTAATAAACTGCACGGAGTCAAGACATTATCACTGTAATTCTTCAGCAGTTGTTAAATGTAGGTTTTTGTCTTTCCTGTTACATTGTTTACATGGGAAAATTGTCAGAAGGCTGGCTAGGAGAATATCACACTACATATATGATATTAAGAGAAATGGTATTTCTAGTGATTTTTATAGGCTTAGTACTGAATGACTGAATTTTAAAAAAATATGTACTGTATTTTTTGTAGTGAAAGATATTGCTCTTTCCATGAGAGGAGGGGACATCAGTAATTTTCTTGAGATCAAAGAATTAAGATTGTAGGTATTACCAACAAGTCTCAGTGAAACTACTAATGTCCAGTAGAAAGATCCACAGAAATGGGTAAAGGGCCTCTGGAGAACAAAAATTGAAATCCAAGGAAAAAGAAATCTAAAGGCACACCACGGCAAATAAAAGCAGAGTTTATTCCAATAAGGTAAAATCCAAAATCCAAACCAAGAAAGGACCAGGTCAGTTAGCACTTTCGTGTTACCATCAATGCTTCATCAGACTATATAACCAGTGGATCCTAACACACTTCATTTTAAAGGAATAACATCCAGTGAAAACCACATAATGAAACATGAAACACATCCTGAAAATTAAACCCCTTAATCACTGAAACAAATTAAAATGATCAGTATACATCATCAGAAAGCTATAAAAAATATATATAAGATGTATATAAAAAACAATGCATAAGATATGTGGATTCATGGCAAAACTCTAAAATGCTGCATGCTAAAAACTTCACTTAAAACATACTAAAAACTACATAAAAATTATGTATAACAGTTTCACTAGTTTGTACTTCATATACACATAGCTGCAAATAAACAGCAAATTCATATATGAAAAACAGATAAATATACAAAAATATGTCTACGATATGTCTAGGATGTTTGTGTCTAAACAACACACATTATTCAATGGCAAACAATATAGGAAAATATGATATTTATAAAATTGATATATGTATTGTGGCTAAAACATTTGTGTATAATTCTGTGAAAACTGGATAAATATAAACTTAAAAATTCTATATAAATAACATTAGCTAAAAATACTATATGAGTAACACATAAAAATCCTACCTTAATAAATATTGAAATTAAAAAGACTAATGTTTATGAGGTCTATCAACTTGAAAGGGTTTCAAAGAAGCCCTGTCATTAATGCCATGAGCCCTATCTGCTTGTAACTTCACTATCCATTTGGCTTCTTGCTTCCCTGTATAATGTTTTAGGTTACCTAATCTCGTGGTCTTACAAATAAGTTCTATGACACTAAATTTAAACTTGTGTGTAGTGTCATAATGTCTAGCTAATGCATTGGTATCATCTTCTCTGTTTATAGCGTATAAGTGTTCTCTCACCCGTTCACATAATGTTCTGTTAGTTTTGCCAACATAGGATACATAACATTTCTCACAGACTGCAAGATAAATGAGATCTCTAGTTCTGCAGTTTGTATAATGTTTGAAAACATAACGATACCCCATATCTGGATGTGTAAAAGTGTCGGTGTTAGACATTTTATATATATATATATATATATATATATATATATATATGGTTCCCTATCAGAAGTCTGAAACACTATAAGCTTGAAAATCAAAATCCTGAAACCAAAAGCCTGAAAATTCAAAATCCCGAAAACCCAAAATCCTGAAACTCAAAATCCTGAAAACACAAATAATGCTAATATGTCACTATAAAGACACTAATATCTACCAACTGACCCTGACCCTAACCCTAACCCTAAGGTCCGTCAATATCGCACACTCACCTGACCCGCGCCCTAACCCTAACTCACTTAAACCGCCCCTAACCCCAATATTTGTCACTATTGCATACATGCCTAACCTGCGCCCTAACCCTAACTCACTTAAACCGCCCCTAACCCTAACATAAAACCAACCGCACACTCACCTGAACCCAACACATGACCTAACACCACAGGGCTAACAATAGCAACGCCACAATGACGTCAGTATGTCCATTTTGTGTTTTCAGGATTTTGGGTTTTCGGGATTTTGAATTTTCAGGCTTTTGGTTTCAGGATTTTGATTTTCAAGCTTATAGTGTTTCAGGCTTCTGATAGGGAACCATATATATATATATATATATATATATATATATATATATATATATATATATATACACTGGTTACAAGATCTACATGGATAAGTCCCTTGTCTAATAGATGTAACTCTGTTCATTTTAGAATTCTCATAGCATAATAGGCGCTTCAGAGACTTAGTATTCCTGTAAGAAAACCTCGGACAATCACCTACCATTTCTTTGATCGTACTACCTATCGTTAATATATTCCAGTTTTTCTGGAATATATCCCTTATCTTGTTGTTGTTGTTGTTTGTGTAGGGTAACATAACTCTAATAAATTGAGATGTTGAATTGTTTTGTATGTCATTAGTTGCACTCCCTAGGATATATGGTCTTCCTGCTCCATCTCTACTGATGGTCTCCACTTCAAAAAGTGTCTTAGTTTCTTTTGAGCGATAGCCTCTTGCTTGAAATTCATTACTAAGATTTTCAATGTGTCTTGAAAGACATTCTCATTACTAGTTTATCTTGATGCTCTTAAGGCTTGGCTCTTGACTATATTTCTATAAATGTGGGGCGGGTGCATACTGTTTCGATGTAGTAGGGTATTTTTCCTACAGGATTTTCTATACATCCCTTTTTCAATACCTTGTACCTCTTTCTTTATGAGTACATCAAGGAACTCTATGCTATAATATGACCACTTAGCTGTTAAAAACAGGAACTGGGTAGTCCCATTCATATAGTCTATACTCCTGGAGAGTCTCGGTATCACCTCCCCATACCAAAAAAATGTCATCCACAAAACGTTTGTAATGGCGTATGTAAGTATTATAATGTTCATTCCTAAGGAAATATGTATGCTCCCTATATGCCATAACTAAATTAGCAACTACTATTTATTTATATATTTATTTATTTATTTCCAGTTTGATGACCGGGGATGTCCACTGGGCTCAAGGAGCCTGTTTTCAGCAGAGGCCCGGGGAGAAAATTTCCACATTACATACAAGTAAATCAAACATATAATTATATAAAAACAAATGCAGAATTATATACTGAGATGTAGCAAATTACAAATGCAAAAAATGGACACTCTTCATAACATACATACATAGTCGATTAGAGAGCCATTTGCAGAGCATATAGTTGAACTGAGGCAGCAGAATAATCTGAACAAAATATTGAAATCTATCAGTATTGTAAATCTTCTGTTAGTAGTTGCAAAGACTGAATATTTGAAAGATAGTAGTAAGTATAGGTTTTCTAGAATGTGGGAGAAATAAAGGTGGAAAGTAGTGTGTGTACTATGTATACATTCAAGACTGTGGTGTAAGAAGAGAGAGGGAGTTGAACAGTAGAGAAGGAGGCAGTTGTTTAGTAGAAATAGATTCTGGTGCAAGCAGAGAGAGGCAGATGTACAGTGGAGAAAGAGGCAGTTGTTTACTAGCAAAGTGGAGTACACAAATGGCAGAGATGATTATCTTAGCTATTTAGCATCATCTCTTAGTATCAACCTTATATGTAGGTAGAAAAGAGGAATATTCCCAGATAGGGAGAGAGAGAGTAGAGATAGTAAGCTATGTGCAGTATTTACATTATATACATTCAAAGTTTTGATATTATGTTATGTTAGATTCAGAGAGGGGCAGCTGTAGAGGAAAAACAGCATGGTGTAGAGATACATGAGGAAGTACATGTGTAAGAAGCAATAGCAGGATTAGGTACGCAGAGTGCAATTACATTTCCAATTATGGGAGAGGTAGGAATGGAGCTGGGATTTGAAGTGTTGAAAGTTTTTAGAGATTCGTAGTGAGGGTGGGAGAGAGTTCCATTTTCTGGCTAAGGAAAAGGATAGGAGAAACTGGCCAGTGGGATGTTTTGGTTTATACACAGAAAGTCGATTTAGTTAGGCAGATCTTAGGGGTCTGTGAGGTGTGTAAAATGGTAAGATATTTGTTAGAGCAGGGCATGCAATAGGTTTAAAGATTAATTTGTGGGCTGTAGTGAGTTGGAGGTAGTCAAGGTAGTTGGGAAGCTCTAGCCAGTTTAGTATGTGGAGAGAGGTACAATGGTGGGAGGAGTGCTTAGATTTAGTAGCGAATTTCAAGATTTTGTTGTAACAGATTTCTAGTTTTGCAGAGATGGTGAAAGAGAGGTTGGTTAGTAGTGGAGCACCGTACAGTAGTGATGGTAGTAAGTAGGTAGTGGCAAGAGTTTGCCTTGTAGAAGGAGAGAGAAAGTGAGAGTTTCTGTATAGCATACCAAGTTTCTGATGGGTTTTCTTAATATTTAGTTGGACATGCGTATTGAATTTCAGATGTTCATCAATGGTAACTCCAAGAAGTTTAGCAAAAGGAACAACTTCAGTAGTGGAGTTGGTATGGCTGATCATATTGAAGGATTGTTTGTCGAGAGGGATGGCTTTTGAGGGGGAGAAAAGAAGGATTTTGGATTTATTGGCATTAAGGGAGAGATGGTTTTGAAGCATCTGGTTCTCTGTAGTTGTAAAGGCCAGTTGGGTTTTTGCCTGGAGCTCGGGAAGGCTAAGAGCAGAGCAGACTAAAGTGGAGTCATCTGCATATTGCACTATTTGAGTGTTTGGAATCACAGTGTGAAAACCATTGATGAATATATTAAAGAGCATTGGTCTGAGTATAGACCCCTGAGGAACCCCGGTCGGGGTAGGTAGGAAGGTTGAGGTACTAGTTTGCCATTTCACAGCCTGGGATCTGTCAGAGAGAACTTTTGAACCATGTAAGGGACTTTTGGGAGAGATTGAAGTTAGGTGATTCAGAAGATGGGTATGAGAAGCAGTGTCGAATGCCTTGGATAGATCGAAAAGGATAGTGGAGACAATTTCTCCAGAATCATGGGCATGGTTAACTATGTATAAAAAAGAGAGGACAGCAGTTATTGTACTATGGCCAGGACGGAAGCCGTGTTGTGTAGGGGTGAGGAGATGATTACTGATGAGGTAGGGCATGAATTGCAGGTGAATGCATTTTTCAAGGATTTTTGGAATTGGGGAAAGAATGGCTATTGGTTGGAAGTTAGAGATGCTGTTATTTTTGCCTCCTTTGTGGAGGGGCAAGATAAAGGCAGCATGCCATAACTTGGGGACATAAGATTCCTGGATAGCTCTATTGATGAGAATGCTGATGGGGATGGCGACACCATCTCTGGCTAGCTTGAGAAAGAGTGAGGGAATATTGTCAGGGGCATTGGAGTATGGTTCAAGTTTGGAAAGAAGCTTTTTGATGTAGGAGGTTGAGACGGGTTTTAGATGAAAAGTGGTGGGAGGATTAGGAGTGGAGGATTGAGGAGAGGAATGTGAAGTGGGATTGGGAGGAGGGGAGGAGATGTGGTTGGGGAAGGTCTTAAGTTCAGCTATAGAGTTGGTAAAGAAGGAGTTAAAAAGGGTGGCAATTTCTGTGTCAGTTTTATTGTTGTCAGGACAGGGATTGGATTTGGTACCAGGGTGCAAAAGAGAGTTGATGGAGTTCCAGAATTGTTTAGGATTTTTGGAGTGGGTAGGCTGCAGTTTGGTGTAATAAGATTTTTTATCATTTGTAACATGCTTTTTGGTTAGATTGCGGAGTTGCTTATATTTCAGGAGGGTAGCAGGGTGTTTAGTTTTGTTGTAAAGTTTCCAGGTCTTGTTTCTTTGCAGCATAAGTGTTTTGGTGTCCTTTGTTAGCCAAGGAACGGAGTTGGGTTTTATTTGTTTTGTTCTAGGTGGGCCTTGGGTGTTTAGGATGCCTAGGAAGGTAAAGTTGAAGAAGTCTAAGGCCTTATCTAGTGGAAGAGTTTTTAGGTTTCTCAACTTGTTAGTTTAAGGGTTTCGGAGAATATAGAAGGGTTAAAGTTTGTAAGATTGTGAGTGTGAGTGTATTGGTGTTGGTGAGGGGAGTAGTGAGTAGCTCGGTGAATGAAGGCTGGGACATGGTCACTCATTGTGTCAGGTAGTATAACAGAGTGAGAGATCTTATTAGGGTGGGAGACTAAGATCCAGTCCAGAGTGGACCCTGGGGGTTGTTTTTGTTAGGTCTGGTAATACCATTTGTTAGTTGGGTGAAATTAAATAGATTGAGAGATATGGAGGGATTATTGTTATTGATTCTATTCCAGCCAATGTTCACATCACCTAATAAGTATGTCTCAAGTTTAATGTTAGTTGAGGCCCATAAGAGAATGTTTTCTAGAGTGGTAGTATTATCTCCAGGGGGGATATAGATGGCCATCACACAAATACTTTTATAGTTATTCAGTTTGAGAATTCCTATTGTTCAGCATTGTTGAATTGAAGAGTGGGGTTCTGGTAAGGAGAGAGGTTCAGTAAGCTATTATAGATTAAGGCTACTCCTCCTCTTTTTTTGTTTTGGCGGTCGCATCTGAGTGCTTGAAAGCCAGGGGGTACAATCTCAGAGTCAGTAATGTGGTGTTTTAGCCATGTCCCTGAGACTGCTACTATATCTGGTAGAGTATGGTTTAGCCATGCTTGGAAGAGTGCTATTTTGTTTTTTACACTCTGGGTGTTAATGGTAATGAGCTTGAGGTATTTGTGGTTGATATTATTTGAAGAGATAGGGGGAGTGTGATTGTTGCTAGTCTTGGGTCCAGGGTTGGGGTGAATGTCTCCTGCTAGAGCAAGCCAATTAGAGGAAGAATGGAGGAGGACCTTTGGTGTGCAACTTGTATTTAGTGGGATAGACAATTTTACTTTGGTTGTAGGAGGCTTTAATGAAATGGTTAGAAGTTTTAGTTTAAAATAGTGAAGATGGTTAGGCTGAAGTAGAGAGGGGGAAATGTTGTGAAAGTGGGAAGTGATTGGGTGGGGATGGGAGAGAGTGGAGGAGGTGAGGGGAGAAAAAGAGGGGGGTAGTTTGTAAGAGGAATAAGAGGTTGCATTGAAGACAGTTATTAGGAGCAGAATGCTTATAGAGGAAATAACTGAAGTTTGTGGAAGTGGATGAATCATTCTTAACAGGAGTAAATTAAATTTGGAGCAGGAAGCTGGAATAATAGGGGAGTGTTTAGTGAAAAGGAGAGGAGTAAGGTTGAGAGTACAGGCAGTAAAGGGTAGAGATAGGGAGGGATTACTTAGTTGATGAATGTTGGAAAGGGGAGAGAATAGTATTGGATTAGGGAAAGGGGAGGGGAGGAGAAACTGGGTTGGAATAAAGGTAAGAGTAATGGGGGTGGGTGGAATTTGGGGGTAGGGGAGCAGAGTGAGCCTGCAGGGTGAAAGGAGTGGGGCAGACCCAAAGGACAGACACAGCAGGATGGTGAGAAAACCAAACCAATCAGTAAAGTCAAAGGTAAGTACAGAGAAAGGTAAGCAGGGGAGGTAGAGGAAGGATTTTATAGATGTTTGTAAGGTTTTAGGATAAATATGGACTGAGATATGAGAGAAGAAGAAGAGGAGAGTGAAAAACTAGGGTTTTAATTCTGTAGGTGGAAAGTAATAAGAGAAGGCATCAGAGACAGGAAAAGACTGCCATCTAGTGGTCAAAACCTGAAATTGCACAGAGTGGAAACCACAGCCGAAGGCTGGAGATTAGAAAATCAGAACGGAAGGCTTGAAGGAAATATAGTTAGTATAAGGCTAGGAATATGTGAGTAAGGGGGGGTTCAGAGTAAAAGAAAGCAGAGCAGAGGGGGTATGGCTGCTGGCTATACTGGCAGGTTTACACTAGAGACCTTGTACATTAGTTAACAATATCATAAGCATGTAGAGGGAGCTAGAACCTCATATGACATACTTTCTTTAGTTATCTTGGAGTTCAACACAGGGAAGATTGTATTGGTTAAGGTATGATATGTAATGTCTGTTGGTCTTAGATGTTCAGCAGGGCACAACCAATGGCAGTGAAAAGTAGGTAACGTAGTTTGTACAGCTGGAGAATACAAAAAATAAAGGGAGAGGGTTGTTATAAGGGGCACAAGGTAAATAACAGGAAAGAAGTAGGTTAGTCAAAATGCAATTTAGCTGGTTAAAACTATAACATTTCTACAACAGATAAACTGTCTTCGTAAACTAGGCACAACACATGAGCATTTTACCTTGACAAGTTAAGCAAGACAGCTTGATAAAGAACTTTGCAGGCACAGCTATATGAGCATTTTTCTTTGGTTAACAGGCAACTTAATTTAGAAAACAAAACGTTGCAGTTAAGGAGAAGTCAGATGTAAGCTAAAATAAAGCAGTTGCATTTAAAATATTGTAGCTGGTAATCAGCATCAGGTTGAGTACCTTCAGCTGACAAGGCACAAAAGTATGCGCGCTTTTCCATTTCCAATTGCAGGAGACTGCGTAGCAACTAGAGTAACATATAGTACTATTGCAGCTAGGGAGAGCTTGTAGAAATAGCTTTAAAATGCATGAGCAAACCTAAATCCACAGAGTGGATAGATTACAAGATAAATAAAGCTAGTATGTATTTGCGGTTAGCAAAATAAGGTGCCTGGTGTCTTAGAGAGGTTATCTGCTACATAAGGGCTCGTGTCACGCTACTGCAGTTTACAAATGCGTGAGCGAACTTAAATCCTCAGCTGGGGTGGTTTACAAGATAAATACAGCTAATACATATTTGCGGTTAGAAAATAAGGAGCCTGGCCCAATTACTGAGCAGATAAGCACATTTACAGGCTAAAACTGTTCTCTGTTGACTATGAGCAAACAATGTGAGCAAAATACATGTGCCAGGGATAGCAATAGGAGTACGGAGCAATGCTGATAGGCTCAGAAAAAGGTTACTGTTTCAGGATTAGCATACAATGCCAACACCAGGTATTTGGTGGCACAGTTAAGATTTCTAGTGTTTGATGGTTCTTTGCAGATGCGCGAGAAGCGACATAAAGGGCATATGAAGCAGAAGCATGCAAGTCGATGGACTAAGAATGAGTGCAATTACAAAGCTGTACTACAGAAAAATATCAGAAATGCTACAGAAAACAACAGTAATGCAACACATTTAACATTTGTATTAGATATAAAACATTGGTACTACAGAAAGAACAGCATTTGTAAAACAAAGCAGCAGTAATGCAAAACATAAAGCATTGGTACTACAGAGAGAAAACACCATTTGTAAAACGAAACAACAGTAATGCAAAACATCAGGCATTAGTGCTACAGAAGGCACACTTAAATTATCGATAGAAGACTAAGGCCAGGGACGCTCAGCAGCCACACGCAGAGCAGGTGATTTAAAGATGGCGCCTCCAGAAACTGGTTCCCTATGATAGGTTTGGAGTGGATGTAGTAAGGCTGGGGGGAGGAGTAAGTGGAGAAAGCAGAAGGTAACCAGAAGAAAGAGCCAAGAGGAAGTAGAGGTTTAGGACAGGTTCTTAGGAGGTATTAGGCAGGAAACGAGTAGGTAGTGGAGAAGATGGAGAGAGAAATTAAAAACAGAGAGGGGACACTGCCGCTGGTGCAGTCTAAGATGGGTATCAGGGCTAAGACCCAAAGGACAGACAGCAGGTTAGTGAGAAAACCAAACCAATCAGTAAAGTCAAAGGTAAGTATACAGGAAGGTAAGCAGGGGAGGTAGAGGAAGGATTTTATAGATGTTTGTAAAGAAAAATTAAGAGGCGTTAGGATAAATACGGACTGAGATATGAGAGAAGAAGAAGAAGAGAGTGAAAAACTAGGGTTTTAATTCTGTAGGTGGAAAGTAATAAGAGAAGGTATCTACTCCTGTTTGGTATCTACTTCTCTGAAGTGCAGACTAACACAGAAGGCCTCTGGCTAATGAAGTTCACAGATGACTGCAAACTAGGAGCCATAGTCAAGTCCCCAAATGATGTGAACATCCTACAGAAGGGCCTCTCTGAGACAGATGCCTGGTGTCAGAGCCATGGCCTCAAGCTCAATGCCAAAAAGTGCACTGTCATCCCCTTTGGTAAAAACTCTGTACCCATGAACTACCACATAGGCAGCAATCTACTTAACACCGAATGCGTGATAAGAGACCTTGGGACCCAGGTGGACAGTAGTCTTTCCTTTGATAGTCACACCGCCACAGTAGTCAGGAAGTCCTTCTACATGGCACACCTCATCATAAAAGGGTTCTCATCCAGGAAAAAAGAGGTCATCGTTACCCTCTACTCATCACTCATTAGACCCATTATAGAGTACAACGCCCCTTTTGGAATGTACCTCACAAGACATCTGCAGCAGCTGGAAAGGCCACAGAAGTACCTCACAAAGAGGATTACTGGACTCAAACAAATGCCCTACACTGACTGCCTCAAAAAACTCTGGCTTTACTCCGTAGCATATCGCCTACTCAGAGGTGATCTCTGCCTAACATATAAAGCTATGTCAAACCCAGAGCTGTTGGACATGCTACACCTAAAGAAATCCCAATCCCTCAGAGCTACACGCTCTAGGGTCTTAAACCTTGTCACCACAATAAACAGGACATGCTGGAGGGATAGATTCCTATCCCAGAGACTTCCCATACTCTGGAACAGGCTACCCATCTATGTCAAGCAAAGTTCTTCATTAGCACTATTCAAGAAAAATCTTGATGAGTGGATGAGAAATAGGAAATACACCCCAGGGACCACTTCTGTGTCTCTGCTCATCAGTGGCACAGGAAAATAACTTTCTTGGGTGGCGTAAGCCAGGGAACCTTGTTGGCTAGGCTTGCATAGGCCCTTGGGCCGATAGCCTAGTGCCTACCTACGAACCTATAAGGCATCAGAGACAGGTAAAGACTGCCATCTAGTGGTCTAAACCTGAAATTGCACAGAGTGGAAACCACAGCCAAAGTATGGAGATTAGAAAATCAGAATGGAAGTCTTGAAGGAAATATAGTTAGTATAAGGCTAGGAATATGTGAGTAAGGGGGGGTTCAGAGTAAAAGTAGGAGCAGAGGGGGTATGGCTGCTGGCTATACTGACGGGTTTACACTAGTGACCTAGTACGTTAGTTAACAATATCATAAGCATGTAGAGGGAGGTAGAAACTCATATGACATACTTTCTTTAGTTATCTTGGAGTTCAACACAGGGAAGACTGTATTGGTTTCCCAGGAGGGTGTAGGATAAGTAGGGTATGGTAGGTGATGTCTGTTGGTCTTGGATGTTCAGTAGGGCACAACCAATGGCAGAGAAAAGTAGGTAAAGTAGTTTGTACAGCTGGAGAATACAAAAAATAAATGGAGAGGGCTGTTATAAGGAGCACAAGGTAAATAGCAGGAAAGAAGTAGGTTAGTCACACACATGCACACAGACACACACACACACACAAACACACACACACACACACACACACACACACACACACACACACACACACACACACACACACACACACGCACACACCCACACACACATATCTTTCGACTTTTCCCGGTTAGGGCTCGCCATGGTTAATGATTGGCAGTAGATTTTTTACGGGTGCCGAGGTGCCAGCTCGACGCCCAACCTTCAACGAAGGCATGCCCATTCTACACATGTCTTTCGAATGCCACTCGACCGCGGGGAGGACATGCAGACTCCAGACAGAAGGCGCTCCAGCCGAGAATCAAACAGGAGAACCTCTTGCTGTGAGGCAACAAATGCTACCGCTGCACCACCTTGGCAATAAAATGCATTTTAGCTGGTTCAAAATATAAGATATCTACAACAGATAAATTGTCTTCATAAACTAGGCACAACACATGAGCATTTTACCTTGACAAGTTAAGCAAGACAGCTTGATAAAGAACTTTGCAGGCACAGATATATGAGCGTTTTTCTTTAGTTAACAGGCAACTTAATTTAGAAAACAAAACGTTGCAGTTAGGGAGAAGTCAGATGTAAGCTAAAAAAAGCAGTTGCATTTAAAACATTGTAGCTGGTAATAAGCATCAGGTTGAGTACCTTCAGGTGACTAGGCACAAAAGTATGCGCGCTTTTCCATTTCCAATTGCAGGAGACTGCGTAGAAACTAGAGTAACATATAGTACTATTGCAGCTAGGGAGAGCTTGTAGAAATAGCTTTAAAACGCGTGAGCAAACCTAAATCCACAGAGTGGATAGACTACAAGATAAATAAAGCTAGTATGTATTTGCGGTTAGCAAAATAAAGTGCCTGGCGTCTTAGAGAGGTTATCTGCTACATAAGGGTTCATGTCACGCTACTGCAGTTTACAAACGCGTGAGCGAACCTAAATCCTCAGCGTGGGTGGTTTACAAGATCAATACAGCTAATACATATTTGCGGTTAGCAAATAAGGAGCCTGGCCCAATTACTGAGCAGATAAGCGCATTTACAGGCTAAAATTGTTTTCCGTTGACTATGAGCAAACAATGTGGGCAAAATACATGTGCCAGGGATTGCAATAGGAGTACGGAGCAACACTGATAGGCTCAGAAAAAGGTTACTCTTGCAGGATTAGCATACAATGCCAACACCAGGTATTTGATGGCACAATTAAGATTTCTAGAGTTTGATGACTCTCTGCAGATGCGCGAGAAGCGACATAAAGGGCATATAAACCAGAATCAAGCAAGTCGATGGACTAAGAATGAGTGCAATTACAAAGCTGTACTACAGAAAAAGAACAGAAACGCTACAGAAAACAACAGTAAAGCAACACATTTAACATTGGTATTAGATATAAAACATTAATCATGAGCGGACAGGTGATCCACTGTGGCCAGGAAAAAGCCAAAAGAAGAAGATTAGATATAAAACATTGGTACTACAGAGAGAACAGCATTTGTAAAATGAAGTAACAGTAATGCAAATCATAAAGCATTGATACTACAGAGAGAAAACACCATTTGTAAAACAAAACAACAGTAATGCAAAACATCAGACATTAGTGCTACAGAGAGAAGATAAACACCATTTGTAAAATGAAGGCAGACTTACAATATCAATAGAAGATTAAGGCCAGGGACGCTCAGCAGCCACATGCAGAACAGGGGATTTAAAGATGGCACCTCCAGAAACTGGTTCCTTATGATCGGTTTGGGGCAGATGTAGTAAGGTAGGTGGGGAGGAGTAAGTGGAGAAGGCAGAAGGTTACCAGAAGAAAGAGCAGAGAGGAAGTAGAGGTTTAGGACAGGTTGTTAGGAGGTATTAGGCAAGAAACGAGTGGGTAGTGGAGAAGATGGAGAGAGAAATTAAAGACAGAGAGGGGACACTGTCGCTGGTGCAATCTAAGATGGGTATCAGGGCTAAGACCCAAAGGACAGACACAGCAGGATGGTGAGAAAACCAAACCAATCAGTAAAGTCAAAGGTAAGTATAGAGGAAGGTAAGCAGGGGAGGTAGAGGAAAGATTTTATAGATGTTTGTAAAGAAGAATTAAGAGGCTTTAGGATAAATACGGATTGAGATATGAGAGAAGAAGAAGAGGAGTGAATAACTAGGGTTTTAATTCTGTTGGTGGAAAGTAATAAGAGAAGGCATCAGAGACAGGTAAAGACTGCCATCTTGTGGTCACAACCTGAAATTGCACAGAGTGGAAACCACAGCCAAAGGCTAGAGATTAGAAAATCAGAACAGAAGGCTTGAAGGAAATATAGTTAGTATAAGGCTAGGAATATGTGAGTAAGGGGGGGTTCAGAGTAAAAGAAAGCAGAGCAGAGGGGTTATGGCTGCTGGCTATACTGGCAGGTTTACACTAGAGACCTTGTACGTTAGTTAACAATATCATAAGCATGTAGAGGGAGGTAGAACCTCATATGACATACTTTCTTTAGTTATCTTGGAGTTCAACACAGGGAAGATTGTATTGGTTAAGGTATGGTAGGTAATGTCTGTTGGTCTTAGATGTTCAGCAGGGCATAACCAATGGCAGTGAAAAGTAGGTAACGTAGTTTGTACAGCTGGAGAATACAAAAAATAAAGGGAGAGGGTTGTTATAAGGGGCACAAGGTAAATAACAGGAAAGAAGTAGGTTAGTCAAAATGCAATTTAGCTGGTTAAAACTATAACATTTCTACAACAGATAAACTGTCTTCGTAAACTAGGCACAACACATGAGCATTTTACCTTGACAAGTTAAGCAAGACAGCTTGATAAAGAACTTTGCAGGCACAGATATATGAGCGTTTTTCTTTAGTTAACAGGCAACTTAATTTAGAAAACAAAATGTTGCAGTTAGAGAGAAGTCAGATGTAAGCTAAAATAAAGCAGTTGCATTTAAAACATTGTAGCTGGTAATCAGCATCAGGCTGAGTACCTTCAGGTGACAAGGCACAAAAGTATGCACGCTTTTCCATTTCCAATTGCAGGAGACTGCGTAGCAACTAGAGTAGCATATAGTACTATTGCAGCTAGGGAGAGTTTGTAGAAATAGCTTTAAAACATGTGAGCAAACCTAAATCCACAGAGTGGATCAATTACAAGATAAATAAAGCTAGTATGTATTTGCGGTTAGCAAAATAAGGTGCCTGGCATCTTAGAGAGGTTATCTGCTACATAAGGGTTCGTGTCATGCTACTGCAGTTTACAAACGTGTGAGCGAACCTAAATCCTCAGCTTGGGTGGTTTACAAGATAAATACAGCTAATACGTATTTGAGGTTAGCAAATAAGGAGCCTGGCCCAATTACTGAGCAGATAAGCGTATTTACAGGCTAAAACTGTTCTACGTTGACTATGAGCAAATAATGTGAGCAAAATACATGTGCCAGGGATAGCAATAGGAGTACGGAGCAACGCTGATAGGCTCAGAAAAAGGTTACTGTTGCAGGATTAGCATACACTGCCAATACCAGGTATTTGGTGGTACAGTTAAGATTTCTAGTGTTTGATGGTTCTCTGCAGACACGCGAGAAGCGACATAAAGGGCATATGAAGCAGAAACAAGCAATTTGATGGACTAAGAATGAATGCAATTACAAAGCTGTACTACAGAAAAACAACAGAAACGCTACAGAAAACAACAGTAGCGCAACACATTTAACATTGGTATTAGAAATTAAACATTGGTACTACAGAGAGAACAGTATTTGTAAAACGAAGCAACAGTAATGCAAAATATAAAGCATTGGTACTACAGAGAGAAAACACCATTTGTAAAATCAAACAACAGTAATGCAAAACATCAGACATTAGTGCTACAGAGAGAAGATAAACACCATTTGTAAAATGAAGGCACACTTACAATATCAGTAGAAGACTACGGCCAGAGATGCTCAGCAGCCACAAGCAGAGGAGGGGATTTAAAGATGGCACCTCCAGAAACTGGTTCCTTATGATAGGTTTGGGGCGGATGTAGTAAGGTGGGGGGAGGAGTAAGTGGAGAAAGCAGAAGGTAACCAGAAGAAAGAGCAGAGAGGAAGTAGAAGTTTAGGACAGGTTCTTAGGAGGTATTAGGCAGGAAACTAGTAGGTAGTGGAGAAGATGGAGAGAGAGGGAGGTAGAACCTCATATGACATACTTTCTTTAGTTATCTTGCAGTTCAACACAGGGAAGATTGTATTGGTTTCCCAGGAGGGTGTAGGATAAGTAGGGTATGGTAGGTGATGTCTGTTGGTCTTGGATGTTCAGGAGGGCACAACCAATGGCAGGGAAAAGTAGGTAAAGTAGTTTGTACAGAATATCAATAGAAGACTAAGGCCAGGGACGCTCAGCAGCCACAAGCAGAGCATATGATTTAAAGATCTAATACTTTACTAATGTAAAATGTTATTTGCAGTTGTTAGCTCCTTTATGATTTTAATAGTTTTACAACTATGTCGTTTCCTTTGTTTCTTATTTTCATTATTCTTTGTAATGTATGACACTACCTGTATAAAACTTTGGTTTAGATATGTGATCTTGATACTGGGACTTTGATTACGAGATTAGTTAAGATATTTAAACTGTACCATGGTGATGGATGTTAGTTCTGAGGAAGTTCTTGCAATTTTAGAATGAAATACTCTCTTCATATATTAATATATTGGGTTGTTTGTTTATTTACTGGTTATGTTTAGCTGTACTGTGCATCATGTTGTAAGTAGACAGTTTAAGGAATTAAATGAAGAAATGCAAGTTTGTAAAGTAAATTGTGAGTCAACTGAAAAGGCAAAGATAAGAGACATAATGTGGATGCACTGTAACATTCAAATTAATATTGAGAGTCAGAAGATGCACAGCAAGCATTTGATGCCTAAATCTTTGTCATTCTTTTCTTTATTTCTATTTCTGATTTTTTTCAAGCTTAGCATTTCATCATATTGATTATTTAACACTTCCTGCATTTTCTAACCACTTTTCATTTGATCTTATATTGTTTTCCAGAGTCCCAGTTATTTAAACACATTTAATGCTTCTGGTCCTATTTATCCTTCTAGTTTGTTGGAAGCCATTTCCTGCACTGATGCTGCATATGATAACCTCAAGACTCTTCTTATCCACAACTTTTCTTCTCTTTTTCTAATCTAATTTTTTTTGTCAGATTTTTTTCTTTGCCGAATTTCAAATAGTGCATCTTCTAGCCAGTACCTACATTTCTCTTAGATTTATACTTTTTACTGTTTTCTTTCACATTTTTTCAGTTTTCACACTGGAGGAGAGTGTAGCTGTATAAGTAAACTTAGCATAACAGTAGATGTTTGAAAGATCTCTGCTACAGTACCCTAGGCTATATGGGTTATATCCTGCATAGGATACAACAGCTGGCCAGTTTCCAAAGTTTCAGGGCACCTTTCATGCACCCAAACTGTCAGTAAGCTCAAGTTGAGCTGACTAAAAAGACAGGTATGGATGCCAAACCCTTCAGAGCTTTCATGCCAACAGAGAGAGGAAGGGTTAGCCCTGAAAAGACAATGCTAGGAAAAATAAATAAATAAATGTCCACACTCGCATAAACAACACATGAAACAACAAGTGGGAGAGAGGCAGAGGTTGCTGCAGCAGTGATCACTAGAACATTTAGTGTCATGGTATGTTTACTTACACAACTGCACTATGTTCATCATATTGATCACTGCTGCAGTAGCCTTAGCTATATGGGTAGACCACCCTAGCAGCTTATTACATTTGAGAGATGAAAGGAGAAGGATCCAGGAGCCCCTGATAAATGATCCTAGCAAAGCCAGCTCTAGACTTATAGAAGGAATCAGTATTGTAGCCCTTTGTAAAAGTATGTACAGAGGACCAAGTCGCAGCTTCTAGATATTTCTGGAATCCAACCCTTTGCAAAAATCCATAGATGAAACCAAGGCCCTGATAGATTAGGCCTTGACCCCACCTGGAATAGTTTTGTTGTGGTGACTATAAATAAGGGTAACAGACTTAGACATTCATTTAGACATAGTCGTTTTTGAAATAGGTTGCCCTGTCTCCTTACCTTCACAAGAAATGAACAATTGATCTGTAGACATGGAAGATTTTGTTCTATCAATGTCTGTGGACATTCTAGGTATGGAATATCCTTTCTCCCTCATTTTTACGTTCAGGAAAGAAAACAGAGAGATGGATAGTTTGACTTAAAGTAACCTCAGATACCACTTCAAGCATATAAGAAAGACTAGTTCTAAAGAAATCCTGTGTCTGCTGAAAATGTGATAGGGTTGACTCACTATAAGAGCTTCTAACTCAGATATTCTTCTTGCAGAGTTTAGAGCAATCAGTAAACCTGTTTTCCATGTTAAGAACCTCAAGACAGACAGGTTAACTGGTTCAGATGGAGAAAGGATTAGTTTCTCTAACACAAAGTAAAGATCCCAAGGACAGGCCACTGGTTTTCTTGGAGGCCTCTTATGCAAAACCCCTTTCAAAAACATTTTGATATAAGAATGCATAGAAAGATGAGGATCCATGGGCAGACATGGTGACATGGCTGTTAAATGAACCTTGACGGAGAAGTAAAAAAGTCCATAGTATAGTAACTCACACAAATATTGTAAAACCAGAAAACAACTATCTCTGAATGGATGCTGGTTATGTTGTTGGTACCAACTACAAAACCTTTTCCATTTGCCAATATGTGATTTTCTCGGAGCAGGCTATATTTTTCTTGTCTCCATAGTACTTGCTGCACATCCTTAGTAAGCAGGTGCCTAAAGGAAATTAAGACCCTATCATCCAGCCAGTCAATTGAAGTTGATTGAGTCAAGTATATCAAACACCCCTGTTTTTGTGTGAGTAGATCCAGTCTGTGAGGAAGCTGAATTCTGCCCTGCTTGAGCTGACCTCGTTCAACTTTACACAAACCTTGAGTCCCTTAGGTAATCGAATAAACTCATGCTCAATGTTACCAAATCTCATAACTATCATGGGGACTCCTTATACTCTTATAAAATTGCCAAATTATGAAACTCTACCCCCAACATATTCTCTCTACCCCGATACACATACTTTCAAACAACTCCTTAAAGAATAATATGTTAAACTCTGGCTATGTTCCTGCACATCACCAGGCTAGTAACAGTCATATACTATCACTTTTCATTAATCTTCTGTACTTATGCCTCTTACACCCTAAACTTACTTCTATATTCTTTTCTTTGAGCATTACATGGAAAATAAGTGTTGAGTGATTTTTATCTCATATCCATTTTGATTTCTTATTATTTGTATTTTTTCCACTGTATTGTATCTGCCTTTGTGTTTCATCTGTATTGTATTTTAACTCTGTAAATATTGTTTCATCTGTATTGTATTTTTTACACTTTAAATATTTTTTCTTGGTACTTTTCTTCTTTATTCAGTGTACTACTTTTCTATTTGTAATTTTTTTTGTATTTTATAATTTTTTTGGAGCTTTTCTCCCCGGGTCTCCGCTGAAAACGTGTTTCTTGCCTAGTCGGACACTACCTGCTAATCAAAAGTAAATAAATAAACTGTGGTAATTACCCCTGACCATTGACAAAATAAGGGAGAACCATGACCATGGTTGTTGAAGGAAGTCACCACAAAGATTTTGGGGTATTCCTTCTGAATCATCTGAAGTACCGTGAGCATCAGTAGAAAGGGTGGAAAAGCATACAGGATTATTCCTCTCCAAGGAAAACAAAAAGAGAAGGCATCTGTCTTCCAGGCCTTCTTGCATGGAGTCCAGGAGCAAAATCTTGCTAGCTGATTGTTCAGACAGGAGGCAAATAGGTCTGCTTCAGGAACTCCTCACAGATGTATCAGATCTTGGAAGATTCCCTGATCTAGTTTCCATTTGTGAGGGTCTGCCCTTTTCCTATTCAGATTGTCTGACACTCAATTTCATTCTGATGGAATGTGGGATGCCTGAAGAATGAGAGCATGGCTAGTTTGCAAAGGGGGTTCCACCCAGTGCCCCCTTGCTTGCAGGTGTATCAAATGTCTGTGGTGTTGTCTATAACAATTTGAAGAGGTCCAGAGGAATAAAGATCATTCAGGGAGTTGAGTGCTTTGATCTGGACAAGAATCTCTTCTGTACTCATGTAATGTAAGGGCCAACTTGTCATTGAATTTATTCTGAAAATGTTTACAGCCAGAGGTTACCCTGTGTATTTGTTGAACAATTTGCATAAGGAAATTATAGACAACAGAAATAGGAATATTTATCCTGACATTTTAAACATAAATAATGATAATTTTCTGAGTTCAGAGAATCAAATTGTGGATAGGGGCAGCACTGAGTTTAATGGGCGTTTTTCTTTTGTCTGTACATACAACAAAGATAGTGATGAAATATGTGACATCATCAAGAAAAAGTGACCCTTATTAATTTCAGATCAGGGTTTATTGGATCTCTTTGGTAGTACCCCTAGATGTGCTTTTAAAAGGGACTTAAATGTTAAGAATCTTTTGGAGGGTGGTTGTCTAACAAATGGAGGACACACCAACAGAAAAATAGGAAATTTTAAATGTGGAAGGTGTAACCAGTGCACCTATATAATGGAAACAGGGCATGTTTTTGTTTTGAATGGTATTAAACTGTATATACATTCACATTTTGATTGTTTATCTAGCAACATTGTTTACTTGGCAAAGTGCATGGCATGCCCTGCATTTTATGTAGGAAAAACTGTTAGAACATTTAAATCTAGGATATATGGACATATTTCTGATATATCCAAAAAAGTTAAAACCAATGCACTGAGTAGGCATATAGAGAAATGTAGTGATCACGGATCTGGATTTTTAGAATTCAGCAGATTTATTATGATGTACAAGGTAAAATAGTTCCAGAAAGGTTAGAGGAATGTGAATTACGCTGGCAATTGATATTGAATGCAACACAGTTTCCAGGATTGAATGAATGTACATGTATTTCTAGTATTTTAAAAATGAAAAGACATGGCTGCTTTATATAATAGTATGTATTATTTTAGATTTTATAGGTTGTGACTTTAAATTTTAATTGTACTAATTAAGTGATTTGTCAAGGGAATGGATTTAAGGGGAGCATTTTTGTATGTTAGTTGTTCTGAAGAAGTCTGGTCTTATACAGATGAAAGTGCTCAACATTCAATAAACTTTCTGGTGGCACTGAGGTCTTTCTTCTTGGTGGTTCGAGTTTACTTGTATCTGTTTTTGGTGGCCAAACCTTGCACTTTTTATCCCTCCTTAAATTGCTGTGGTGACTGACTGCTTTGGAACAGGGAGAATGGTATACCTGGATTTATGGATATTTGCTGTTCCACCAAGTATGTTTCTTCTGACAAACCCACACTGGGATTTGAAAAGACAAAGGATGGTGCTGGGACAAAAGAGACTTCAGATACCATTGTACCTTTCTCATGTGGAGTTTTGCCAAGGGTGTCATAAGAATCATAGATACCATGAGACCCACAACTATGAGGTATTCCCTTGCTGTAACCAAAGTCTAAATGCAAAATCTTAAAAATAGATCTAAATATATAGATCTACTTTTTCTTGTGGAAGAAAAGCTCTGTGAACTGATCTGACACTCCAGGAAAACAATTTAGTGTGACGGAGTCAAAAAGACTTAAATGTTCTCTTGCAATCTCAGCCAGGTGAGAGATTCCTGAAACTTTGAAAAAAGTTCCACAAAGATAAGTAAGTAATCTAAATGTGAAAATAAGTGCATATTCTGTAGCCTGCAGTGAGCTGTAACTTGAACTAGACAATTTGTGAACACTCTTGTGCAGTGGATAGTCCAAAGATTAAGGCAAACAACTGACAATGTGATCCAGATGCACAAAATAAATGTATGAAGTCTGGATGAATAGGCATGTGAATATAAACATCGTTTAAATGTAGTGTTACCAGGAAACTTGAATGAGGAAGAAGAGTGAATAGGTTGTGAAGTGACATCATTTTGAATTTAGGCACTATCACAAACAAGTTTAAGAAGGAAAGACCCAAAACTGGTCTCGAAGCATTTTCTTTCTTTGGCATGAACAAGATCCTTGAATAAAAATGTTTCCCCACCTGAGAAAGAGGAACTGGTTCCATCACTCCTTGGGACAGCATGTGATGAAGGATAGGGAGAAATAAAAACATTTGATCTGATGGATGAGGACTACCCCCTGGAAAGGAGGTATTTCCTCCCGCTGCTATCTGTAACTATGATGAATGATCTTCAGGAGCCATTTGTCTCAAACTGTCTTCTGCCAAAGAGAAAAGTGGAGATTTAGACTTTCTCTAAGGGAAATGGAGCTGCCAGGGTGGGGCAATTTCCCTTAAATAGTTATTCTGACTTGTTGGACTATCCTTAGTTTTGGGAGGTTACAAAATTCATCTTGGAACTCCTTGTCATTTCTTTTTAAACATCTGTTTACCTGTATTTTGTTGAGTCTTTTTGTTTTGTTTTTTGCCAAAACTGGAAGAAGGGATAGGAATCCCTTTGAAAATTTGGAAGCAGAGTGTTGCAAAATCTTAGATTCCCTGAATCAGCTTACCGCTTTCATCACACTTTTTGATTGCCTCTGCAGCAGAGGGGACAAAAACTAAATCTCTATCCAAAGGAGATTTAAAATCTCATTTTTAACATAATTTGGAAGGTTCTGAGAATGCACCCAGGTAAATCTGCTCAAAACAGTACCAGTGGCCATAGCTCCGGAAGAAGTATCAACTGAGTCATACAGACACTACAAACAATGAGTAGTGACTTATACAACTGAAGAAGCTAAATTATTCAAAGCAGATTTTCATCACAAGAAGAAATTGCAGACACATTCCTCATACTTTCACAATTATTCAGAACAAATTTTAACATCCAAGCCCGACAATTCAGAATTCTGAAACTCATATACTTTTTTCCTCATACTTATCAGTCATCTTCCCATCCTTATTAGAAAGAGTAGGATTAGGATAAACTAAATGCTTAGCAGCAGTGGGATCAACTGCATCTATAGCGTGTGGGTTATGTTTGGGAAAGTGTATTAAAACTTAAAGGTTCAGGAACTTTATACATCCTATTTGCCATTTTAGGGGCAGCTGACTATCAGGAATACTGCAGGCAGTAGCACACACATCCTCCAAAGCTGAGAAAACTGAAGAAATGAGTGAAGGTTCTTGATATCCCTTCTGTAACAGTATTTTCTGAGGAACTCAGAAACCTCAGATTTGATCTTGTCAATCTTCACTTAATCCTTGACTGTGGGTTTGGTTCCATATCTCAGAACTGACTTTGCATTTATTCCATCTTGCGCCTTCCAAAAACGCTTGATCTTAGCTTTACCCATAATGCTCCTGTCAGGATTACCTCAGATTTCATTTGCCACTTTTAGTGCCAGATGTGTTTTTCATGTCAGTTATCGAGAAAACTCATTTCCTTTGAAACTGTAAGTGTTTTTTTCTTTGAAAACCTTTATTCATTAGTTTTTAGTGTTATTTTGCTTACCTAGCTCCTCTCCAGACTCCTTCCTTAACACTTTTACTGTTAGTCTTCCTACTACTATCATTGGTAGTACCCCCTTCTTTCTCTTTCTTGTATTTACCTCTATTACCTCTATGGTAAACCATCAATACCATTGTTGGTACTTTTTCAGTCTAACCTTTCTGTTTACCACTATGGTAAACCTTCCATACCATTGTTGGTACATTTCTTTCTGACTAACTTTACAAAAAATACCTCCCTCTCCTTACGTGTGTGTGTGTGTGTGTGTGTGTGTGTGTGTGTGTGTGTGTGTGTGTGTGTGTGTGTGTGTGTGTGTGTGTGTGTGTGTGTGTGTGTGTGTGTGTGTGTGTGTGTCCTATGTTATGGCAGAGAAGGATAGGGGTACTTCTGGCTTCAACACATGCCAGAAGTGTGAGAGGAAATTGCCAAATTCTGATGGACACTCTCAATGTGTCTACTGCTTAAGAACCATGCACCTTCAAGAAGACTGTGCTATTTGTTATGGCTTCAGTCACCAGGCCCTTGTGGAAACAAAAAAATAAGTTGATTTTAAAGGGCTTTATTAAATCTCATTTTGACGAGGCCATATCTGCTTCTGCAAATTCCAAAACTGATGTTAGCTCTTCTTCTTTTTCTCCCTCTTTGAGTAAACATGATGGATCCAAGAAGAGGTCCCAGTCAGTTCCGACAGTCTCTTTTGCACCCCCAGCTAAGATCATCAAAACTTCTCTGGTTCCCATAGTTTTCTCAGAACCAAATGGGAAGTTGCTGAAACCCTCAGTGCCATCGGTGCCCGTGTCGGCACCAACTATTTTGGTACCTACTATTGTTACAGAAAAAATCGCTTTGGTGCCTCCTTACTCTTCAGTTCCATCTGTTCTGAAACTGAAGGAGTTTTTCCTTTACCACAGGCCCCAAACAAAATACTCCCGATCTATAGATGCTTTTCCAGACCAATCTCCAAGCCCTTTTTTTGGAAAAACCTCAATCCCCTTCAGTCTCTTTGGTCAGTTCCACCAAGAGCCTCATGGAGTCTGATGTTTTGAGGCTGGTGGACCAGCTCCTGGCAGCTAGGGGGTTAGCTATTTCATTGGTCCCTAGTCTCCATGGCTCTGGAACCTTCATCTCTGGCACCAGTAACTACCTTGAGCTCTTCAGTTCTATCAGATCCATAGACCTCTCAGGGTCAAAGCTTCGCTCTCTGTTCTGGGGAGCATGGTTCCACTCCACTGTTGTTGGAGCTGTCCATGCTGTTTGGGGTGTCAGCACACCCCAAGCTCAACTTTGGCTTTGAGGCAGCTTCCTTGGTACAGGGAGGGACCATGGTTTTGAGGGAGTCTACCTCAGTTCTGGGCCCCTACTCCTCTACATGGGCCTGCTTTCCAGGCCATGTAGAGGGCCTTGTCCACTGTGGGTTCACAGTCGATACCACTCTTGTTAGGCCAAAAACTCTGTACTTCCCCTTGCCCAGAGCTACCTCCAGCCTCTGCCTTGGGACAGCGGGTGCAGAAACCTCAGGATTCAACTATGGTGGTTATGTCCTCTTCAGATACCTCCCTGACCCATCCCACTGAGGAGGTGCCCCTGAAGAGGAAGTGCAAGAGGAAGCACCTGGCCTCCCCTTAAAAGTCTTACACAGAAGATACTGATTTTGATGAAGGAGAAGGTTCCCCAAGGTCACCCCTGGAAGATGTCTCATTTGGAGACGTATTAGAGATCCTGAAACAGAAGGGTGGCTGGACTTCCCATCAGCCTTCCTCTGAGGAATCGGTATACCTGCAGGCTCTCTGTGCCCGACCATCTACCTCTTGGATCTCTCTGCCCACTGATAATTAATTAAATTGATTCAGCAGCGGGCTTGGAAGATACCTAATTCCATTGAGCCAATCCCCAAGAGACCAGACCAAATTTTGTCAGCTCCTGAGGATCACCAACATTGGGCTAAAGGGATGCCAGTAGCTGCCATGGTGATTGCTGCAGCCACCAAAAAGGAGCTTACTAATGAAAGTCCTATTATCCATTCTTCTAGCAAAGAGTATGGGATGATAGATACATTCAAGAAGCATGTATATGCATCATCGACCTTCGCGCTCAGGTCTTGAACTTCATGGCACATTTTACGAGATTCCAATAGGATCCGATAAAGGAGCTATCATATACTCTGACAGGAGCCATAGCTGAGGGAGTGCAGGATAAAGTAGCTTCCCAGCTGGCAACTCTTGAATCAATGTGTAATTCATCCATGGGGTTCATTACACACGCAGCTAAAGGGGCAACTAGGGCAGCACGTTTTGACATAGCCATGAGGAGAGACACCTGAATGCATTTATGTGAATTTGCAGAGCCATTCAAGTCTTCTTTTGTCAATGCTCCCTTTGACAAAACATCCCTTTTTGGTCCCAGAGTTAAAGAGACCTTTGCCAGATGTGAGAAGGATGGAAAGGTCCTTTCTGCCATGGACATACGTTTTTCCACTCCTCAATGGTCTTATTCCAGGAACCAGAGGAGTGCGAATCTATAGTTCAAAGAGTCACAAGGGCCTTTCCAGGACTCACATGGCACAGATTCCCCCCAGGTCAAAGAAGGGAGTTATAATGGAAGACACCTTGCATAAGGCAGAGGTGGCCCACAAAATCAGGGTTCCATGGATTCTTTCCATGGTAACTCCTATCAACGCCCCTGATTGGAGGCCCAATTGTTGTCCTATGGAGGCAGTTGAGGACAATTATCTCTGCACAGATCTGCCTGGCTAAATTTAACTACAGACAATTGGGTGCAGTGGATTATAACCAGAGGTTACAAAATTCCCTTTTCAAATAAACCTAGGCAACCAATAAATACCAGATATCCCACCCAGTCACAGGAATGCAGTAGTCTTAGAAATTCAAAAACTGCTCGACAGTCCCACCAGACTAAATAGGATCAGGAGTTTACTCAAGATTCTTTTTAGTGTCAGAAATAACAGGGGACTGGAGACCAATTTTGGATTTCAGTGTGTTGAACAAGTCAGTTCAACAAAACAAATTCCGGATGGTTACAGTGTGCACGTCCATTCTTAGAAAAGACAATTGGATGTGCTCAGTAGAGTTTCAGTATGTGCATTGTCACATAAAAATGGACAAGCACTCCAGAAGATTCCTATGCTTCTGACTGGGAGCCAATCATCATCAGTTCAGAGTCCTGTCCTTTGGTCTCACCACAGTCCCTAGGATATTCATCAAATGCATGGCAGTGGTAGCAGCGCACTTCAGACTGCAAGGATTCCGTGTGTTTCCATACTTAGATGACTAGCTCATTACCGCACCCACCAGGCATCTACTGTTCCGGGCAAGGAACTACATTCTTCAAACTTGCTTTCAGCTGGGGATCACTGTAAACTAGGAAAAATCCCATCTAGAGCCAACACAGAAGTTAGAATTTATAAGAGCAGTAGTAAACACAAACACTGGTATCATATTTTTACCCTAGAGGGACATCAAAGAATAAAATCGCAAGTCAGCCAGATTATTCCAAGCAAAAAACTGACTGCAAGATTGTTGTTACAAATTCTAGGATCAATGACAGCTACCATCACTTTAGTTCCCCTTGCGAGATTTCACATGTGAATCCTACAATGGCTGTTGGTGTCACAATGGTCTTTACTGAATCATCCACTGTCCCATCAGATATTAATCACAGATTTATACAAGAAAGACCTAAATTAATTGCTTCACTCCAGTGAAACTTTGTCTGGCCAACCCTTTGTCCCTCCTCAACCCCAAGCCATAGTGAACATAGACGCATCACAGATGGGGTGGGGGGGCATTATCAGGGAAAGACAGTCCAAGGCACTTGGTCCCAGTTAGAGGCCAATTTGCACATCAATGTTTTAGAGATGAGGGCAGTGCTTTTGTCGTTGCAAGCAATCCAAGAAACTCTCCCCTTGGGAATGACTGAGATCCAAACAGAAAACATGTTAGTTGTTTGGTACATCAACAAACAAGGAGGAACCAGGTCTTACCCACTTTGTTGAGAAGCACTCAGGGTATGGCAATGGGCAATTTCATCCACCACTTTCTAATTGCAAGGCACATTCCAGGGAGCTCCAACATGATTGTGGAAAAATTGAGCAGGCACATCCTGATCCCTCACAAGTGGTCTCTCATCCTTTGGTAATGGAAAGGATATCCCCTAGCTGGCCAGGCCTGCTACGATCTTTTTGCATCCCCCTTGAACAACAAAGTGCAGCAGCTACTTTGCCCTGTTCCTTCCACTGGGGGAATCACCAAGAGATGTTCTCCTTCATGATTTTTCCCTGGTCTTCTGTATGTCTTTCCCCTGATACCTCTCATTTCCTAGTTTCTGAAGAAAGCCAGCAATTCGAAGAACAGGATAATGCTCATTACTCCATTCTGGCCTCGACAGATATGGTCCTTCTTTCTTTGGCCTCACCTAATTCAGAGACCTTGGATCCTGGACCCAGCTCCAGACCTCCTGTCCCATCCAGAGAGACTCATTCATCCGAAAATTCAGAATCTCAAGCTCACTCTGTGGCCCCTCCAGTTCCAGTGGTTGCCAGGCATACTAGTCTCACTGCCCCAGTTCAACAAATTATTCTAGCCTCCCTTAAACCTTTGACTAGAAGATTGTATAACAGCAAGCAGCAAAAATTCTGAAAATGGGCTACAGAGAATAATATTGACCCATATTCTGCACCAGTTGATAAGGTCTTAGAATTCTTAGCATCACTTTTCGATTCGGGAATATCCTCCTCGACAGTATGAGTGCATCTACTTGCTGTTTCCAACTTTCATAATGGTTTAAAATTATGCAGCTCTAATATCCCACAAACCATGTAAAGCTTTTCTGAAAGGATCTTTAATGCTCTGACCTCCCTACAAGGATCCTTCCACACCTTGGGACTTGAATCTGGTGCTACATTCCATAATATATTCCCCATTCGAGCCAGCTGCAAATTGCAATTTGAAGTATTTATCTTGAACAACTTTATTTTTGATTGCAGTTACTTCTGCTAAGAGAATTTCAGAACTACAAGCCTTATCTTGCAAATCTCCTTACCTAACCTTCCATAAAGACAGGCTATTCTTGCAAACTAATCCATCCTTTCTACCAAAAATAGTTTCTGAGACAAATATCAACCAGATGATACAACTTCCTGTACTTTTTCCCAATTTTTTAAACAGAGATCAATATTCTCTACATTTATTAGATGTTCATAGACAATAATGTTTTTACCTTCACAGAACAAAAGAATTCAGAAAATCTGACCAGCTGTTCATTTCTTTTTTGTCAGCTACTCTGGGCAAACCAGTCTCTAAAGTCACTCTGGCTAAAAGGCTTAAGGATTGTATAACCTTCATTTATAAAAAAAGGAAAGTACAACTACCAGGCCCTGTAAAGGCACATTCTACAAGAGCAATAGCCACTTCTGCAGTTTTTCATTCCAGAGCTTCTGTAGACGATATATGTGCAGTGGCTACTTGGGCATTCTCGCATACCTTTTATTTATTACAAGCTGGATCTGTTCTCTAGGGGACGAACATAATTTGGTTCTATGGTTCTCAGGAATAGACTTTCGTGAGACCTCCCAAGATTTAGGTAGCTGGGGACTCTATCCCACAGTCAAGGATTAAGTGAAGATTGACAACATCAGATAAAGAAGTTATGTCTTACCATAATATTCCATCCGTGTTGTTGATCTTCACTTATCCTTGACATTCCCACCCCCCTTCCCCCCTGCCTTTCAGGTTTCTTGGCGAATGGATCTACCCCAGTAGATTGGATTTCCTTTTATGAATACAGATATGGTCTTTGATCTGTTGTTTCCTGTCTCTCAATATCTTGTGCAAACTCGATGTGAGGTAATCCTGAGAGGCGCATTATGGGTGAAGCTAAGCTCAAGAGTTTTTTGAAGGCGCAAGCTGGAATAACAGCTGAGTCGGTTCTGAAATACGGAACTGAACTTACAATCAAGGATAAGTGAAGATTGACAGCACAAACAAAATGTTATGGTAAGACATAACTTCTTTGTTTCTCCAACTGAAAACACTGGCACATTCTGGAAATAGTCTAGGAAAAAGAGAAACCCTCACAGAGAGAATAATAAACAGAGCTCTCCTCTGAGACTGAATCAGAAATCTTAAGAGAAAACCCTGTATCTGTCCCTTTGTCTTCCTGTCCAGATTCATAATCTTGAATCTCTTCAGGAAGCAAGATATCCCTTTTTTACCAGAAACTGCTTCTTAAGAAGAATCCATAGCCTGAATTAAACCCTTTGCCAAACCCAGTAAACTATTCCTGTCTAAGGAAATTTCAGAAAGATCAGATACATGTTTAGTTTTGTGTTTGTTTTTGACAGGAAAAATGGGACCAAGAGTGTTATTAATGGTGGCAGCTGCTTCCCCAGAGATAGACATAACATTCTGACAAAACAAGAATGCTTTCCTGGTTCACTCTCCCAAGACATACAAGAGTGGTACTTCTTGTCCATTGAAGGGAGCCTATCAACTGCAGAGGACATAGCTAACACATGGTCTGTCGTGTCTGTAGGTGCTACACTAGAGGGAGCTGGGCTAAAGATGAGTGATTTGAGGAACCACAAATGGCCACAGCAGAGTCACTGACCTACAGTTAGGGCTAAGTTAGTCCTGAAGGATCTCCTTCTTGCTGGTTCTTCCTCTTCAGCACTGAAGGATGGCTCTGATAAACCTCACTACCCTTCCAAGGACTCCAAGACCTCTAAAGGGGATTGCAATAAGTCCTCCCCTGTTTCCACACCTGGACCCTGGCTCACTGGATCCAAAGTTTCCAAAACCTTACGGTACCACAACAGCCTTAGCATTGTCATTGTCTCCTCAGTGCTGATCACAAGCAAGGCTCCATTTCTGGCCCTAAGTATACAGAACCCTTTTGGGGTCAAAGGACTCCATCAGCTCAGGTGGCTTCCCCTTTTCCCTTTCTATTCCATCAGAGATGTATCCAGAGTGTTCTCCTTTTCCTTTCCAGTTCTGAGTCTGTCTGGCTCAGATCTAACAGGCAGGATCTTCTTCTTCCAAGATACATTCCACGCTCCCATCTGTGGCATCATCTGCTCAGTCATCGTGGTTGGTGGACAGTTTCAAAGTGTAGCTGATGATGTCCTTCTTACAGACTCAAATGCCATTAAGTCTTATCTCTTCAGGTCTGGAATCCATTCCCAGAACCTTGGTGCCATCCCCCTGTTTCCTTTCTTGACCCCTATGGATCTGAGGTCTTCAAGCCCAGTTGTGTTTCAGCCTTTGGGATCAGATACAACAACTTGGCTATGTTTGCCTCCAACTCCCACCTTGTTCTCATCAACTCCAGCTGTGTTGGAGACATAACTCTCCCACTCAGAACATCAACCCTCAACAGCTGTGCTCCTGTCTCAACATTGGGGCAAGGCATAGCTCCCCATGTTCTGGCATGTCTTGGATTTCTTTGGATTCTGGGACTGTCGGCTCCATGTAGCCAGTTTCCACTTCTGCCTTCAATGTCATGCAAAGGAACTTCCCCACTAAGGAGATGCATCAGTCTTCCTCAGACAGTATCCCATCCCCCTTTATTTGTACCTGCAGCTAGTCACCTGTCTGCTGCTGGACAGCTTATGCTGTTTGGTCTCCAGTCCACCCGCCTGCTGGGCTCCTTGACTCTTCCCCCTCTCATCTGGAGTCACCAGAGTGGGAGGTCTCAGGTAAGAAGGAATGCAACAGGAAGCATCTTGATTCCCCAAGGAGTCCCTCACTAAGGATACTCACCTTGAGGAAGGAGAGGGGGCCCCCTAAGTCATTGCATGATGACACCTCCTTTGGCACTCTGTTGGAGCTTCTTCCTCAGCATGGGGGCTGGACCACCAAAGCTCCCTTCTCCAGAGGAGTCAATATTTTTGGAGGCCTTTGGAGTAGGCCCATCCACGCCCTGAATTGCTCCCCCTCTGGACATGCTCATAGATTTTGTGTCTCAGAATGAGTGGAAGGAACCCAACATGGTAGAGCCTATTCCTAAGAAGCCTGATAAAATTCTTGCTCCTCCCCAGGATCGGCCACACTGTAGTAAGGGGCCAGCGAGGAATGCGATCATGGTGGAGACTTCCACAAAGAAGGAAATCTCCGAGGAGAGTTCCTCATTCAATCCAACCAAACAGTGAATCCCAGGCTTGTGTCCATCTCAGGAAGTGATCTTATGCCTCAGCCACATTCAGTTTGAGAGCACTCAATTACTTTTCCCATTTGGCAAGACTTCAGCATGAGTTTGTGGCTGAAATGTCCAGGAATATTAAGATGCAGCAGTCTCTGGAGGTTCAGAAGACACTAGAGAGTCAGCTGTCTACTCTTCAATCCATTTTTCCATGTGGCTCATCTCCAGTGCAGCCAGTGGTGATTCCTAAGTGGCTAGCACTGGCATTGTCATGTGACATCATGCTTGGATGTGGCTCTGCAACTTTATGGACTGCTTCAAGGTGTCTTTTGTTAACACCTCTTTCAGTGGCTCTACCTTGCTTGGGCCTAAAATTAAGAACACTCTTACTAGATATGTTTTTTACCCCGCAGTGTAACTTCCCAAGGAATCAGAAGTGAGACAAATGCCTCTTCTTTAAAAAAATCACAACAGTCTTCCCAGGACAATCTGAGTGTTCTTCATGCAGTTGGGGGAATATATAATGGGCACCAACCGTAAGGCAGGGTCAGTCCGCAAAATCAGGGCTTCTGCAGATCTTTCTCTGGTGGCCCCTTTCAGTGACCCTGAAAGTTTGTCTGACTGATCTGCTCTGGAGGCAGTCCAGGGCCACTTGGCTCTTCACCCAGAAGCTTGGGAGGTCATCACCTTGGACACATGGATATTAAGAGTCATATTCAGAGGTTATACCATTCCTTTGTAGAAATCCTAAAATTCAGTCACAAATGTCTTCCACACATTCCACCCCATCAGAGGCTGCTGGCAAATTGAGTTATCCAAGAGGTCCCACCAGACCGATGAGGATCCGGAGTCTACTCAAGGTTCTTTTTGGTACCAAAGAAGAACAATGACCTCAAGTTGATTTTGGATTTGAGCAAATTGAATCCCTTTGTGAATCCAAATTCCAGATGATCTGGGTGCAGTCCATTCCACCTGTGCTGAAGGACGATTGCATGTGCTCAATAACCTCAAGATCACCTATCATCATATCAAAACATAGAGGTGCTCCAGGAGGTTTCTGTGTTTTCAGTTAAGGGCAAAACATTGCCATTTCAGAGCCCTGCCATTCAGTCTCACCATCAACCCCTCCCTCTGGGTGTTCAGCAAGTACATGGCAGTGGTTGCAGCCTTACTTCAGCAGCAGAGTTTTCAGGCCTTTCCATACCTGGATGATTGGCTCCTCACTCTCCCCATGACAGCATCACTAATCATCACCAGAGATACCTTGCTCCCAGCAGTGTAGACATTTAGGGATAACTGTCAATAACCTAAAGCTGAGTCTATAACAAGTCCGGACATTAGAATTAATATGTTGCTACTTGGATACTGTCCACCAAATTGCCAAACTCCCAAATTCCCATGTAGCGGGCCTTTGTTCCCAGGCAGTTTCTGTACTTGCCCTTGCAAAACCTCCAGTTCACATGATTTTCAAACTTTTGGGCCACATGGCTGGTTAAGCAGAGCTGATCCCTTTAGCAAGATACTACATGAGGGCTCTGCAATGGACTCAGTGCAGTGGTCCTATTTGTCTCATCCAATGGACTTTCCTGTCAGTTTGTCAAAGGTTTGTCACAATCAGATTTGGAGGTGGTTACAGTCAGATTTAGTGACCAATGGGAGACCATTCGTTCTTCCCTATCCTGTGGCCATGGTCACTATGGGCGGCTCCCTTCTTGGGGGGGGGGCATTTTGAGGGAAGGATGGTTCAAGGGTCATGGTAATTTGTGGAGGCCAACATTTACATCAATGTCCTGGAGAATGAGGGTTTTCTTCTTTGTGTTGCAGGGCTTTCAGGACATCCTTCCCAGGGTGTGATTTCAATCCAGATGGACAACATGTCTGTTATCTGCTATCTGAACAAGCAAGGGGAAATGCATTCTTATCCTCTTTATTGAGAAGCCTTGAGGGTTTGGCAATGGGTGATCTCATCTCACTGGTTTCTGACTGCAATGCACATTCCAGGTAAGTCCAACATCCTGGATGACAGTTTGAGCAGGAATATTCTTCTTCCTCACAAGTGGTCTCAGAATCCGAGGGCTGCAGCTCAAATCTTTTGGTGCAGGGGCAGTTCATGTTGCAACCTTTTTGCTTCCTCCCAACACAAAGTGCAACAGCTATTATGCCTTAGTCCCTCCTCACTGGCAGTCTGCCAGAGATGTTCTTCTGTATGTTTGTCCCTAGGGTCTCCAGTACTCATACCCCCAGTTCCCTGATTGTCAAATTTATTCAGAAGGCAGCCCATTGTGCAGCGACAGTGATCTTCATAACTCCCTTCTGGCCTCATGAGGTGCTGTTCCCCTTTCTATGAACCCTTCTGCAATACCCTCCCTGGGTACTGGATCCCACTCCAGATCTCATTTCTCATTCAGCTGGTCTGGATCCTCCAAATCTGCAGTCCCTCAAGTTAACTAAATAGTTTCTGCAGTTGACTCGATGGCCAGGAATCCCAAGCTGTCTGACAATGTTGTACATATTTTGTCCTCATCTCAAAAGCCATCTACTAAGAAGGTGTAGTCAGATAAATGGAAACCTTTTGTGTTGTGGGTGGAATCTCAAGGATTTGACACTTTTTCCACTCCTTTAGAGTCTGTGCTGGATTTTCATGCTGAATTGTTTAATTCAGGCTCTAGTTTTTCTATGATCAAGGTACAACTGCCAGCCATTTCTAATTTTCATGTCAGTAGGGATCATGTTCCCTTGGCTGCTCTGATGGGATTTGCCTTTCATGTTGCAAGTCCTTGCAGGCCGTGCTTTTTAGCTTTTGCTACTTCAGATCTAAAATTGTTATCTTGGAAAACCTTGTTTCTGGTGGCTGTTACCTTGGCTAGGAGAGTTTCTAAGCTCAAACTCTAGATTTTACTCCTCCTTATCTGGTGTTTCACAAAGATAGGGTCCATGCTTTCTCTCCAAGGTAACCTCTGAGAGTAATTTGAATAGTTCTCTTCACCTTCCTATGTTTTTTTCTAATTTCTCGAGAATAGGTGAATGCTTATTACATTGTTTGAATGTACATAGAGAATTGAGATTTTAGATGGACAAGACAAAAGTCTTTAGAAAATCCAGTTAGCTGTGTGTTTCTTTTTCAAAATCCAGACTGGGAAGACCGGTGTCGGACGTGAGTCAAGTAGCTGTCAGATTGCATTTCCTTTGCGTATACCTTGAGAGGCAAGACTTTGTGTGGTAAACCTAAGGGTCTCTGTACTTCAGCTATAGCTACTTCTATGGCTTTCTTTTCTAGGGCTTCCTTGGATGGTGTTTCTGCAGCTAATACTTGTGTGGGCCATCATACCTTTGATTCTTACTACAAGCTGGACATTTAGTCTAGGTCCAGGGCTTACTCTGGATCCTCTGTCTTGTAGAATATCCTTCTGTAGATCCTAGGAATGGCTGCCAATGCTAAAGATGGAGAAGACAACATCAGATATGAAAGTTATGTACTCACCATAATGATAGATATGTGTTGCCTGTCTCTGTCTACTTCAAAACCCTCCTGCTCTTTTTGGCTAGTCTGGGTTCCTGAGATAACAGGGCATTGGAGGCTCTATTGTTTTCCTTTTTTGTTGTCTTTTATTCTTTTTCCTTTAACTGAGAAAGGTATTTTAGAGCTAGAGTAAGGAGGGGAAAACTTGATATGAAGTATCTGTGGGGGAGCAGAGGACTGTGGGAAGAGGAGGCAGAGCCCAGTGAATTGAAGTCTAGAGAATTTGGCCAGCATCTGATCTCAGTCAGATCCGATAACCCACAGGTTGAATGAGACTGAGACAGACAACACTGATCTATTATTACGGTGAGTACATAACTTTCATTTAACTGGCTAATGGCTAATCTGAAGACCCTTTTCAGCCATGCCAAGGTGAAAGGTAAGATATGCTTATACATTTTACAAGTGATCATTTGTTACTTTACAGAGCAATTCAAATAAATAGTTGTTCAAACAAGGTTACCCAATATTGATAATTTTCAGTTAATTGTAACAAAGTATATGAGAGACAGCATTTCCACTCATTTAATAAGCATGCTATGGTTAGATTAAAAATCATTGAAAAGTTTAGTTAATGTTGAAATATGGTAGGTTCCCCTACCAGGGTGTAGAAAACACTTTCAGGAAGATGAAATACATGACCAATAATTCTTTCTTAGGGTAGCACAGGAGATTTCTTATGTGGATAGGAAGTTAGAAATAGATTACAGGCACAATTTTTGAGATTCGGATGAAGTAAGGGCAAATGGGGGCATTTCCATGTTATGAGTGCCAGAGTCATGGAACTTTAGGTGATAATAGAAGTTGCTACTACTAAAGTTATTTATCAGTAGTGAGCAGTAATTACTGTTTAATAATCAGAGAAGTGAGTAGATATGTTGCACAATCTGTAGACTGTCATTTACCATTCTGCATAGTTAGAGATAATGTTTTGGTTCAGCCAGTGTAATTAAATTATACTACTAATGTACAGTGTAGATTTATTTTGTCCACAGATCCTCACTTAATCAGAAGTAAGCCATATTCCATCTTAGCCACCCAATTTAATTCCTTCTTCATTGACTCTATTTCCAAACTTACCTCCTCTTTTTCTATCTCCTCCCCAACACCTAACACCCCTTCACCCACCCCCGATATCTCTGCATCCACTCCATACCCACCACCCACTAATCCCACTATCCCCTACTCTACACAAATCCCACCCTCATCCTTACCACCCCAGAATTCAACACCCCCTGACTGTACTCTCTTCACTTTAAATCCCATTCCTACTGCTACCATCAAGAAATTCCTTCAAAAATTGAAACCTTGTACCAATGCTCCTGATAATATCCCATCTTACTTTCTCAGTATTGCTGCTGAAAGCCTTGCCTATCCCATCAGCATCTTAATTAATCGCTCCCTACAAGAAGGCACAGTTCCCCAAATTTGGAAACAAGCATTTATCATACCATTACACAAAGGTGGTAACAATAACAGCATTAATAACTTCCGTCCCATAGCCATCCTGTCCCCATTTCAAAAATCCTTGAAAAATGTGTACAACTCCAACTTCTTCCTCATCTTCTAGATAACAAACTTATCACCCCCACACAACACGGTTTCAGACCTAATCATAGCACCATGACTGCCCTTCTCTCCTTTCTTGAAATCGTCAACAAAGCCCGTGACTCAGGTCAAATTGTTTCCACCATACTCCTTGATCTTTCAAAAGCCTTCGATACTATTTCTCACAGTCTGCTCCTACAAAACTCTCCAAACTCTACCTCTCTACCTCCTCTTTGAACTGGTTCTCTAGCTATCTATCAAACAGAAATCAAGCTGTTAAATGGAAAAAAGCAACTTCCTCTTACCTAAATACCCCTACTGGAGTTCCACAAGGCTCCATACTGGGTCCTCTACTCTTCAATATCTTTATTAATGACTTCTACAAATCTATCCCCCTCTCGAGCATCATCCAATATGCTGATGATTCTACTATCATCTGCTCTGCCTCTTCTATCCCCACACTACAAAAACTTACTCAAGATGCCTTTTCCTCCACAGAGCAATGGATGCTAAGAAATCATCTAGCTCTCAATGCCACCAAGACCAAATTAATGTTATTTACTCCCTCTAAACTCACTCCCCCCAACATTAACTCATTCTTAGTTACCAGTCAAAATAACCTACCTCTCGAAATAGTGTCAGACACCAAACTACTCGGGGTCCAGATCGACAACCAGCTAAAATTTAATTCCCACCTACAAAAAAACACATCAAAAACTTGGCATGCTGTATAGACAAAATGCCTATCTTACATCCACCACTAAAACCACTCTAGCTACTTCCTTTCTTATCCCCTCCCTTCTCTATGGTGCCCCTCTACTTACAAATCTTCAGTCCTCATTAAAAAAACAGCTCTCCTCATGTTATAACAAAATTGCTAAATTTTCCACCTCTCATAGGTCTTCCACTCACCACTGTATCTCCCTCCAAAAACTAAAATGGCTAGAACTTCCCAACTATCTCACTTACACTCAACTAACTCTAGCCCACAAGCTGATTCTAAACCCCTCCAACTGTCCATCCCTTTCTTCTGCCCTTAAAATGCACCTACCAAACAGAGTCCTAAGGTCCAATAATCAGAATCTACTAGAAGTGCACAAACCCACTCATCCCCAGGCAAAACCTTCTTTCCTTCAGCCTCGCCGCCTCTGGAACTCTCTTCCACCTAACATCCGCATTACCACTAATCACTCTACCTTCAAGAAATCTCTTTTCTCACACCTAGCATCTCTATGGGAGTGCTCATGCACCCACCCCTCATAACCTACTCTACTATATAACCAACTCTACTACATGCCCTTTAATACCATAACCTACTGTTTTCATCTTCTATGTTTGCTTATTAATCTTCTTCTATGTTTGTGTTTGTTGATTCTATAGCATATACCAAGACTGTTACTATCAAATTGTAACAAACTTTTATATTTTGCTTATGTTCTTTTACTACAATGTACCTAGAAATTATTGTCAAATGTTAATGTACATTTATTCTTTTTTGGAGCTTTTCTCCCCAGGACTCCATTGAAAACGGGTTCTTCGTGGCCCAATGGACTATCCTGGTAAACAAACTGCAATAAATAAAATAAATAAAATAAATAGAGCTAAAGATAGCCTTGCAGATGGCATTCCTACTTTTATCAGTCAGTAGTCTAGTTAGTCTATAAGAAGTTCTCACCTGGGAAGGCACTGTGTGGACTGCTTATTTTAGTATGAAGGTTAAAACTTAATGCTGCCAGACCTCCAGATATTCAAATATTTATACAAAGAAGCTTCTTTGGATTTTTTTAAAGACAGTCTTGTTATGTTGGATAGCCTTTGCCAAGTATCAAGTAAGCATGAATTCAGTCTTTTTAGTATTGACACTTAACTTTTTGTCATCAAACTTGTTTTTTTTTTTTTTTTTTTTAATCTTGCTGATCTCAGAATGAATTCGGTCCTGAAAATCAGTATTATGTTGTTATCAAAAAGCATAACATGAAAACCTGGAATATCAAGAGTGGAATTATTAATAAATGTCGTTAAGATGAAAATCAAAAGCTAGCACTTGTTCTATGGTAATGGTTAAGGGCAGCAGTGTTATAGAGATGGGTTCAGAACTGAAATTTGCCCTCAGAGGGCACCACTTTTTGTCCTACAGAGAAGCCTATAGAAGAAAAGTCTAATGGTGAAGAAAATGTGGTGAACTAGGTTGAAAATGCTTTTAATGTCCACAGAGAGGCTTCTTTAGTTAATAGACTTTTCTCAGCATTAATGAAAATAGTGTCTTTGGCTTGATGTAGTTCCTTTAAGGTACCAAATCCCTTCTAGAATCCATGATGACAGTTGCTGAGAAGACCATTACCAGATGCATAACCCAAGACATGATTGTAGTCAAGTTTTTCAATGACTTTCAACATCTTTTATTTTACTTGTCACTTAAGATACAGGCAAACATACATTAACAGAAAAGAAAACAAACCATATTAATATTTTTTTCCATTTGCTTGCATTATATATCACCTGTAATTTCTTTCTTTGTAATTATCATCAGTCCGACATTCCATAAATTGCTCAACTCCTACCTTCCCAAACCTCATTTCATCTCTTCCTGAGCATTATTCTACATTTATTGTTGCCACAGTTTCCATTTATTTCTATGTAATTTTCTCCATCCCTTTTCTAAAGAACCTTCCTTCCTGTTCTTTTATCTTTTTTATAAAATTCAACATTTCAAGTACAACTGGTTTGGATTTTGATTTCCATTTTTTAGCACTTGATTTTTGACATTCAACAGAATTAAATCTAATAAGGCCTTACTATGTATAGGCAATTCAGCGTCTGTCTCCCAGCTCAAAAAATAATTTCCTTAGTTACAGCCATTTGCTCACCCAATATTTCTGACAGGGTACTCGGTAGGGAATTTTTTAAATCGGCCAGCTGATGTTCCCAGTTACTTTTTTCTTCCCCTTCACATCTCTATCATTTGCTATCTACCTGAGGAAAAATTCTTTGAAGTCTGCTTGGGGTATAAAAATACCTTTGTAAACACTTCCAAGCAAAAATCCAAAACTGCCTGGACTTTGTTGCATACTTGGGAGCCATACATATGTATTCCTGTTGTTCCCTTTTGCATTGCTTTTCCAGTCTGTCTTTCCAAACTTTTCTAACCTCCTCTGATTCATTCTTATAGTTATCATATAATATTTTATATGCCCTGCTACTTATCATTTTTAGTGGCAGCTTCTGTTCTAGATTCAACTAAAAATCCCACCAGGGCAGGTCTTTCTCTTAAGAGTCCCTGTCCCTTCTCTTTGCCTATGCTTTAATATCAATCCTTGATAGGGAAGGTAGTCTCTAGACTACAGTCCAAACATCTTCTTGGTCTTATCCCACTGTGTTACCTGTTTCTTTCTAGTTATTTTCTCCCAGTACATTGGTTCCTTTAAAAGTTTTCTCCAGTAAATTTCTGACCCCTCCTGCCTATATTCTGTACCTCTACTTGCAGTCATATCTATTGGTAAAATCATTTAGCTTAGTTCTTAGAATACTTTCTGCTTCTTTATAAATATATTTTGTATAGTTGTTATTATTCTCCTTCAGGATCTGCATCCAAAATCCCACACTCTATTTTAACCCCCCCACCCACCCTTGCTTCATCATCATCCCTTTCCATTTTGAACTGTCACTTTCTGCTTGTGTTATGTATTTGAGCCTTAACTGTGTAGCCTTCAAACAGCTCTTCAAATCAGGTACTCCTAAACCAACTTGTTCTATTGGAAGTCGACCTATCTAACTTAAACCTTGCCCTCTTCCACACCCAAATCAATTAATTCAGCTCTTTATTAATTATTGTCCACAACTTCTTCTGTGGTTGATAAAACTATGCCTGACCCATGTATAAAACTGGATCCCTATCAGATGAATGAGTTTTCAAAAACTTGAAATTCATATGGTCAGGACCATATGATTGAGTTTTTCAAAACTTGAAGGTTTTGAATGGTGGTCACTGTACACTGTGTATCAGGAAATTTACCCTTTTCCTCACTGTAGTGAGATCTCAGAGCTGGTATATATAATTTGCAGGGGGTGTGAGGGTGCAGGGGGGCTTGCTCCCCTGCAAAAACATAAAAAAGGTAGAGTTTTTGGAAACTCGATCATATGGTCCTAACCATATGAATTTCGAGTTTCTGAAAACTCAGTCATGTGATAGGGACCCATAAAACTAAAGGGACTAAAAACATTTTCACTGCTTATAGCTTACTATCCATATCCATAAATAAAAGCATTCAGTTTCTCAGTTTTTGTATTATTCTTTGTTTAATCTTTTCCCACATAACAGAACCCTTTATAACCCATACACTTAAATAATTCATCTTATTCTGTCTTAATAAATATGGGTATTGCTGAACCAATTCATGTCTGGGTACATAATCTACATTTGTAGCCTTTTTTTTCTGCATTAATTTTATATCCCAAAAAGACCTGAAACTGTCAAAAAATCTTCCACAACTCTGAAATGTCCTTTTCTATTTTTATCAGGAACAAAATAGCATCGTCTGCAAATAAAGCCAACTTTGAGTACAGTACTAATTATACCCTTCCATTTCTGAATCCCTTATTTTCTTTGCCAGTGTCTCTAAATATAAATCAATTAACAAAGGGGAAACAGGACACTCCATCTAGTTTCTCTGTTCAAGCAGAACGTATCTGCGAGAGAAACCCTCCCACTTTAAATCTTGCTTCTCATCCTTTATATATTATTCTAAGTGCCCTTATTATTATATCAGGGAGTGTAAATACTTCCATTGCCCTGTTCATAAAAATCCCAGCTTACTCTGTAGAATACTATCTCTCCATCAAGTCCACCAATATTCTGCTTCCCTCTGGATCATCATTGTTCTGTTAATGTTGTTAAATTTTACCTCCCCTCCACAAAACCACACTGATGCATATATATAAATTTTGGAAATACCTTTGCCATTCCTTTAGCTGATATACATATGAGCACTATATAATCATTGTTTAAAATTTAAATGGTTCTATATGAAGCTGGGTCTGATGAGTCTTTACTGTCTTTGGATAATATAGCCACCATCAGCATTTTTCCAAGATGATGGTGCTTCCTCTCCTTTTAAAATACTCTTAAACCAAATCTTCCAGATCTTTATCTATGTCTTCCCTCTTAATTTCCAAACTTTCACAAGAATTTCATCTTTTCCTGGAGCTTTTCCTGAATATTGAATGTTAAGTTGTCAATCACGCCTTCATTCTTGCTGGATGGGTTCGGAGCTGAACCTCGGCTCCGACTCGGCCTATTACTAAAGCTCGAGAGCTATTTTTACCGGCTCGAGGCTATACTATGTCCCATAATGCTAGGCGTCATATACCCAGATCTCGTTTGCCGCTTCAGCTACGAGGTTGCGTTTTCACCGGCTCCAGGTCGTATTTAAAAATTTTGTATCTACAGTTAGTTTTTGATAGATATTTTTCTCATTAGTTTATTTAATTACTGTTTAGAGAGTAGCGACTAGTTTCCCTACCCTTTTTCTGTAGTTTTCCCTCCCCTTTTTCCACCCTTAAGGTGGACAGGCCTAACCCTCCCTTCAGTAGTTAGTACAGTTTTCCCCTTAGTGTGTGTGTGGAATTTCTGTCTTCTTTTTACTAGTTAGCTTAATTTAAATTTTTTGTTGAGTGTGTTAGTGTTCTTGTTTAGATTCTTTGTCAAGACCCTGTGGTATCATGTCCAAAGATACCAAGGTATCGAGATTCAAGAAGTGTAACTCGTGCTGTCAGAAGATGTCTCTGACAGATGGTCACACTTCTTGTGTGTATTGTTTGGGCCCTCTTCACCTGCAGGACTCTTGTTCCATCTGTCACGCTTTTAGCCCCAGAGTCCTGCAGGAACACAGAAATAAGCTCATTCTCAGAGGCTTATTAAAGCCTGAAGGTTCTCCACCCAAGCCTATGTCCGGCAAACCTTCAAAGCCCACCAAATCGTCGGCTCCATGTTCGGAGCCGGAGCCGAGCAGTCCTCTTTCTGCCTCGTCGGTTCCAGCTGGAACCGATTCATCGAGGCCTCAGTCGGCTCTGACTTTGGTGTCGGAGCCATCCCCAAGCCGAAAACGCTCCAGGTCTCCTTCACTGGAGTCGGTTAGATCGGCTCCGAAGTCTCCCTTGCTGTCGGAGCGGAGCCATAGGTCTCACTCCTCCAGGTCTTCCAGGCTCTCGGACCATGACCTTGAGAGGGTAGTCAGCAGGCTTTTAAAGTCGCAGGCACTGGCCCAGTTATTGCATAGCCCGTCTTAACAGACAGGGGCTACCCCAACGCCTGCTCAAGTTCCTCCTCTGACTACTCTGCTGAGTTCGGAGCCGGAGGTCGTCGAGCTTAGTACCATTGGGGCGTCGGAACCGATCCCTCCATTATCGGTTCCTTCGTTGGCTCCAATCCATTCACTGGCTCCATCCTTGGAGGGATCCGAGCATCGAGACTCCCTCGAAGGCTCCGAGGGGGCGAGTGGCATCGGACCCTTGTCCGACCCCGTTCTCCCTCTCGGAGCCTCGGCACAGGTGAGTTCGGCCCCGACATCGGCCTCGAAGCCCTCCCTCTCGGTGCTGGGAGGAGCTCTCATCTCCTCGGAGCTGGGTCCCTCTTCCCTGCCTGACAGGAGTGCCTTTGAGGTCATGAGGAACGTGCTGGCTCCCATACCGGTGCCACGGTCAGCCTCTTCAGCTCCTCCCTCCATGGTGCCTGCTTCAGCCCTTGCCTACCCTCCCGAACCCAAGCGTGGAGAACCGACACACCAGGCCGCTCCATTGGGCATTTCCTCCTCTTCTGAGGCCTCCCCTGATCCTGCAGGGGAGCCCCCACGGAAGAGGACATGCAAGAGGAAGCATGTTGATTCCCCTGAGTCAGTGACATCTGACACCGACCTGGATGATTCGGAAGGGTCCCCAAGGTCCCCCTCTGAGGATGTCTCCTTTTCTGACATCCTAGAGATCTTAAACAGAGGGGGAACTGGTCTGCCCTCAACCCTTCCGAGGATGAGTCGGTGTACCTGGATGCGTTCGGTTCTCGCCCTTCCACCTCCTGGGTGTCCCCGCCTTTCGACCCACTCATGGAGGTGGTGGCTCGGAAGGCGTGGGCGGCTCCGGATACTATGGAACCAACTCCCCGGAGGCCTACAAAATTTATTACAGCCCTGGCAGACAAGCAGTTTCTCTCTAAGGGCGTCCCCGTTGATGCCATGGTGGTGGCGGCAGCCACTAAGAAGGAGTTGGCTGACCCTTCAGTACCTGTCCATCCTCCTAATAAGGAATCTAGGACTATGGATAGGTATGGCAAGCGGATGTTTTCTTCAGCGACCTTTGCCAGGCGGTCGCTGAATTACTTGTGCCATTTCACCCGTCTTCAGAGAGACCTCCTTAAAGAACTGGGTGATACCTTACAGGACCCAGCAGCTGTGGGGTCTCAGGAAAAGATCAACTCCCAGCTGGGGACCCTGAACTCTATTGTCAACTCCTCCATGCGGCTCATTTCTTATGCAGCCGATGGAGCGAGTAGGGCCGCAGGCATGGGCGTTGCTCTAAGGAGACACGCCTGGATGCGGCTTTGCAACTTTGCTGACCCCTTCAAGGCATCCTTCACTAACACCCCCTTTGACGGTTCTGCCCTGTTTGGACTTCAAGTGAAGGATACATTGACCAGGTGTGAGCAGGAAGGCAAGACTCTCTCTGCCATGGGAGTCCATTTTTCCGCCCCTTCTAGACCATACCCTAAGGGCAAAAGGGCGGAAAGATGTGTTTCCATAAACCCCAGGGAGTACTGCCTGATGCACGTGGTGAGCTCCCCTCCAGAGGCAGAGGAGGGAACAATAACAGATGCCGCCCTAGGGGCAGGGGGGGTCCGCAAAATCAGGGTAGCAGAGAATTGTTCTCTGACAAACCCTTCCAGCACCCCTGAGGAGCTGCCTGACTGTCCACATTCGGAGGCAGTCGGGGGAAGACTTTCACTGTACCCAGAAGCCTGGCATTCCCTTATGCAAGGCAGATGGGTACAGTCGATCATAAACGAGGGTTACAGAATCCTCTTTATCCACACCCCGCAACAACCAAAAGGGCCTCTTCCAGATGTTCCACCCGGTCTGAGAGATCAAGTAGCATCAGAAATTTCAAAGCTGCTGTCAAAAAGAGCCATCCAGCCAGTCCCAGCAGACCAACAAGGATCCGGAATCTACTCCAAATTCTTTTTGGTACCAAAAAAGACGGGGGACTGGAGACCTATTTTGGATCTCAGCAGGCTGAACAAGTCTGTTCAAAGAACGAAGTTCCGGATGGTCACGCTACAGTCCATTCTACCCTTTCTGGGTCAGAACAATTGGATGTGCTCTATAGATCTTCAGGATGCGTACTAGCATATCAGAATGAACAGGTGCTCCAGAAGGTTTCTCCGCTTCCGGCTGGGAGCCAGTCACTACCAATTCAGAGCCCTGCCCTTTGGCCTCACCACAGCCCCCAGGGTGTTTACCAAATGCATGGCAGTGGTTGCGGCTCACCTGAGACGACGAGGATTCCAGGTGTTTCCATATTTAGATGACTGGCTCCTTACTGCCACCACCAGGCACCAGCTACTTCAAGCCAGGGATTACGCTGTGCAAACGTGCAAAGCGCTAGGCATCTCTATAAACTTTAAAAAGTCTGCCTTGTCACCTTGTCAGCATATTACCTTCATAGGCGCTGTGTTAAACATGGTGGAGTTGTCAGCAAAACTGCCTACACAAAGAGTTTCAGACATTCGCAGCCATGTTCAAATCCTACTACAGGAGGACAGGGTCCAAGCCCGATTTGTACTAAAAACACTTGGTCTAATGGCAGCAACAATCACCTTGCTCCCCCTAGCTCGTTTTCATATGCAGCTACTGCAGTGGATGCTTTTTTCCCAATGGTCCTTTCAGCAGCTTCCCATGTCTCATAACATTCTCATCACTCAGTCATGCAAGAGACACCTCTCTTGGTGGATGGTCTCGCCTTAGGTGCTCCAAGGCAGACCTGTTGTTCTCCCCCCGTGACAATGGATGCCTCCCTGATCGGGTGGGGGGGGCATTTTCAGGGCAGGACAGTCCAGGGCACATGGCAACCCTTCGAGGGCCACCTGCACATAAATGTCTTGGAGATGAGAGCGGTACTTTTGGCATTGCAGGCCCTTCAGAACTCTCTACCCACCGGGACGATTGCAATTCAGACAGTCAATATGTCTGTAGTGTGGTACATCAACAAGCAGGGCGGAACCAGGTATTACCCCCTATGTCGGGAAGTGCTCAGACTTTGGCAGTGGGCGATCTCTTCTCAATGGTTTCTGGTAGCAATGCATATTCCAGGGAAGTCCAACGTCATAGCGGACAGACTGAGCAGGGCCATTCTCATGCCCTACGAGTGGTCTCTCAACCAGCTAGTAGCGGAACAAATATTTAGAAGGTGGGGTCAGCTTTGCTACGACCTTTTCACAACCCCTCAAAACAGCATGTGTCAGGACTTCTTCACCATCTTTCCTCTTCCGGGTCTCCCTCCCAGAGACGCTCTAGTCCACGATTGGCCCCGGGGTCTTCTATATGCTTTCCCCCCTTTTCCCTTAATTACTCAGTCCAGAAAGCAACTGCCTTGAGATCCAGGATGATCCTCATTGCCTCTTACTGGCCCCGACAAGTTTGGTTTCCGTTCCTGCAACGTCATCTACTAGAGCAGCCCTGGCATCTGGACCCAGTGCCAGACCTTCTGACCCATCAATCGGGCGGGCTGCACCAATCCCTTCCATCTCTCAACCTCACAGCTTGGTTGCTCCACTTCCATCCCTAGCCAGGCTTCCCTTAATTTCTCAGTCAGTACGTGATATCATCATTGCCTCTCACAAGTCTAACACCAGAAGGACGTATGCTAGTAAATGGAAGCGTTTCTCTATTTGGGCAAGGAAAAATCAAGTGGACCCTTTCACAGTTCCTGTCCAAACAGTTCTAGAGTTTTTGGCGGAACTTTTCCAAACGGGCTCTTCCTCAGCCACTATCAGGGTCCAGTTGGCGGCTATTGCAAATTTCCACGTTGGCTTGTCAGAGACCAGTATTATGTCCCACAAGCTTTGCAAAGCCTTTTTAAAAGGAACCCTATTACTTAGGCCCCCGGTTAAAGACCCTCCTCCACCGTGGGATCTAAATTTGGTACTGTCTTCTTTAATTCTTCCTCCTTTTGAGCCAGCTGCTTCCTGCTCGTTAAAACTGCACTCGTGGAAAACACTTTTCTTGGTAGCTATTACCTCAGCGAGAAGGGTTTCGGAACTACAAGCACTCTCTGTGCGCCCCCCTTATCTTGTTTTTCACAAAGATAGAGTGTCTCTTAGGACTAATCCTTTTTTTTTACCTAAGGTACTCTCTGAAAAAAATCTTAATCAGACTATTAATCTCCCAGTCTTCTTCCCAAATTATACTGATAGAGCTGAGAGAAGACTACATTGTTTAGACATTCACCGTCAACTACGCTTCTATCTTGATAGAACTAAACAGTCGAGAAAATCAGAACAGCTCTTCCTGTCTTACGCGGAAGGAAAGCTAGGCCTTCCAGTTTCTAAAGTAACTTTGTCCAGATGGTTGACCTCTCTTATCACATTAATCTATCAATTGAGGCATAAGGAGCCCTCTACTAAGCCTAGAGCTAATTCAACTAGAGCATTGGCTTCCTCAGTAGCTTTTCAAACAAGGTTACCTATGGATTCTATTTGTGCAGCGGCCACATGGGCCTCCCCTCATACCTTCATTTCTCATTACAAACTGGACATTGCCTCCAGAAGTCGAGCTGATTTTGGTTCCACTGTACTCAAGAGTCTGTTCCATTGAGCCACCCAGGACTAAGGTGCTAGGGACGCTGTCCCATCCAGCAAGAATGAAGGCGAGATTGACAACTTAACATTGAGAAGTTATGTACCTACCATAACGTTCCACGTTAGTTGTCTTCTTCTCGCCTTATTTCTTGCATCCCACCCTCCATCCCCCTAGCCTGAAAAGTCCTCGAGTATCTTGTGAGATATTTTTGTCACCAGAGTTATCTTCTCAGCTACCTCTCTTGCTCCCTTTTTGGTAGCCCTTGTAAGAGATATATGTAGAAGAGCTTATTTTTACATATATTAGATAGATTTATTCTTTTCTTGTGGTGGGACATGTATGTCCATAGTGTTAGCTATCAAACGAGATCTGGGTATATGACTCCTAGCATTATGGGACACAGTATAGCCTCGAGCCGGTAAAAATAGCTCTTGAGCTTTAGTAATAGGCCGAGTCGGAGCTGAGGTTCGGCTCCGAACCCATCCAGCAAGAAAGAAGGTGAGAAGAAGACAACTAACATGGAACGTTATGGTAAGTACATAACTTCTCATTATGCATCAGCATTGTTAGCTCTTTTATTTCTACCCTATTTTTTCAATTCCATTTCACTTTATCCCACTCACTACCTATAACGTCTGAAGATATTTCTATCTTTCCTAATAATTAGCAGTAAATTCTTAATTTTATTACATTTTAATAAAAAAATACCAGGAATCTCTACTGAGATGCTCTACCTGAATAACAGCGCTTTTAAGCTGATAATCTAAAACCTTGCTATAAAAGTAATCTTCAACATACCTACATCAATTGGTCTAAATGGTGGATCGTGATGATGATTGGGCATTTTAGGTACCCCGAATATCATAGGAATTTTTGGTTTATCGGCAGTCATGAATTTAAAATTAGTTGCACTAATTTGCCATTGCATCAACATATTATATAATAAAACATCAACTTTCTTATACAATATAGTAATTTCACTAATAGAAACCTCACTGTATGTTTCACCAAATAATATATTAAACATCCTTTGCACATAATTTGATTCATAACAACCAGTCCTTCTCCCTTATCAGGTTGCACAAAATGCAAATTATTAGATTTGCATATTTCATCAGTAATACTACATTGTGTAAAATTTATATTGTGCTATCTAAATGCAGACTGATGATCCAGTATATATCTAATATGCAATTCACACACTTGTTCAAAGTTCTGTAATACCATATGTAATGGGGAATTATATATACTTGGTATCCACCAATGTAATAAAATTAAAGCTATTACTGATATATATTTTTTAACAATAGATGTGCAGGATTTAATTATACCCATACCACATGAAATAGGTCTTGAACCCTATGAATTTGACACAATATAGAGAAAGCACCTACAGTCAACTTATGGAAATTATTCTATATAATAGTTATGTTTATTTTGAAGGACATTACTTCCATCAAAAACAAGGAATAGCAATGGGTGCTGCTTGTGGTCCTTTATAGCATCTATATTACAACATAGAAGCTTTAGTTAATCAAATAACTAAAGCTCGATCTTGTAATATCGACAGCTAAAATTGTCAAACGGCCGATTCAACCAAGGGAAACACTTCCCTTGGCCGAAAAAAAAAAACCTAAATATACCAACTCTGAGATCGCTCCAAATTGGAGAAACGTGCATACTCCACAGAACGGCCAAGGGAAGTGTTTCCCTGGGTTAAATCGTCCATTTGACAATTTACGGTTTTGATATTACAAGTTCATGCTTTACTTATTCGATTAAGTAAAGCTTCGATCTTGTAATATAGAACCCCTTTATATGCTAATATAATTATCTCAGAATGGGAAAACATGTTTATTTTTAATAGCAAATTTGCATCATCTTGGTTTATGTATACATGCTTTTTGGATGACATGTTTATAGCATGGATTGATAAAAAAGATAAAATACCAGAGTTTATTGATTACATTAATGGAAGTACGACTTTTCTTAGATTTACATATACTATTGGAGGAGACTCAATATCATATTTAGATGCCATGTTAAATAAGAATATCATACATAATAGCTTAAGTTCTATTACATATAGAAAACCAATGTATTCAAATACCTTCCTTCATTTTTCTAGCAGTCACCCTTTACATCAAAAGCAAGCAGTAGGGAAGGGACAGATGGAAAGGGCTGCTGTGATGGTGATATTGTACAATGAATTTTTAAAGGAATGTGATTTATTATGTAATATGTTCCTAAACAGGGGATAGCCAATAGACATGGTTAACTCCATTAAAAGAGAAGTAAAAAAGAAAAGACAACAAATTTTATATATATATATATATATTCCCTTATTAAATAAAAATATGAAGGAAGATATTATAGAAACATCACAAACAATTGTGGATACATTACAAATAAATATGTAATATCAACATACAGTTCAGACTGATACTGAACAAGAACTTTTATGGTTAGATCGAAAAATAAACAATATTGTGTTTATTACTACATATTCAGTTGATATTTATAGTGCATCAGACATCATACGTAAGAACTGGCATCTTATTAAAAGTAATAGGGAACGAAACAGTAAATTTGGTTTGGAACTACATATTATATATAAAAGAGGAACAAGCTTTAAAAATGTATTTGATAATTCGGCTGTGGTCTGTGGAATATTATGCTTGAACAACATGAATTGTGGTGGCAGATATTACTCAATGCCACGGTACCTCCTGGGCTAATTGATATAATATCTGTTAACAGCTTATTAAAAATGAGAGCATATAAACAATAAAAAAATATAATATATAAGGAAACAATCCGCGGTAGTGGTGCTGCGGTAGCATTGTCGCCTCACAGTAAGACGCTGACCGGTTTGACTCTTAGCTAGAGCGTCTTCTGCGTGGAGACATGTGTGAATGGGCGTACCTTCGTTGAAGGTTGTGCGTTAGGGCTGGCAACTCAGCACGTAAAAATCAACTGCCAATCATTAGCGGACCGGGGTTCTGCTGTGGCGACCCCTAACCGGGAAAAGCTGAAAGACACAACAATATATAAGGAAACACATTACTTATTGTTTTAGTTTGTTAGCTGGGATATTTTGTAGATACCCTAATGGTTATGGACATCAGCTGGGTATGACAACCCTGTGTTTCCAAAGGTTGGCCTAATGGTCCACTTATGCTGATGAGGCCATAAAAAGACTGAACCATGCATGTCCGCAGCTAATTGGGTTTGGCTTTATTGGCCTGAATTTGTTCATTAATCACCTTAATATGAAATAAGTCATTCATGGGCATTCAGAATCACCATATAGTTGGAACACCTGGTGTCCTTAAGGGGTCATTTGCATATATCCCATGTTACCTCTAATGGAAGAGGTTTTCAGGTATCACACCGTGGAAAATCTAGCTTAGCTGGATTTTTCTTTTAGTTTTTTACTGATTGGTTTGTCTGTGTGACCTTGTTGCTCATTGTTTTAGAAAACTTCCACAAGGAAGATTTACAGGAGTAAATGGAAAAGATTTTCAGTTTGGGTCCTTAAAAAGGAAACTGACCCTTTTCCTGCTCCTGTTTTTTGTTTCTGGAGTTTGTAGCTTCTATTTTTCAGGAAGGCAGTAGGTTTTCCACAATCAAAGTACAATTATCAGCCATATCAAATTTTCATTCAGGAGAGAATGCTTCCTCTTTAGCTACTTCTAAATTGTGCAAGGCTTTTCTAAAAGGTACCTACTTACTCCGGCCTTCAGTGAAAGATCTGTTACCTCCTTGGGATTTGACAGTTGTACTTGAGGGATTGACAAAACAACCTTTTTACCATCAACCAAATCTGATTTAAAAATTTTGTCTTGGAAAACAGTTTTTCTAGTAGCCATTACATCTGCATGAAGAATTTCTGAACTCCAGGCTGTATCATCCTAACCTCCTTACATTGTTTTCCACAAAGACAGATTTACTTTACAAACCAATCTATCCATTTTACCTAAAGTAGCCTTTGAATGCAATATCAATCAAAAATTCACCTTCCTGTCTTCTTCCCTAACTTTTCAAATAAAGGAGAGCACATGTAACATCTTTTAGATGTACACAGACAACTATGTTTTTATCTACACAGGACAAAGGATTTCATGAAAACAGACCAGTTGTTTGTGTATTTCTCACCGAACAGACTGGGATCACCAGTGTCTAAAGTTACCCTGGCAAAATGGATTACTGATTACATTTCTTTTGTATTTACGTAGCAAGTCTCTCCCTATCAAAGCTTCCTAAGGCTCATTCCACTAGATCCGTGGCCACTTCTTCTGCCTTCTGGTTGAAAACTTCCATTGATGCCATTTGTGCAACATCTACCTGGTCTAATGCTCATACCTGTATTACTCATTACAAACTAGATTTGACTTCTAGAAACAGAGCTGCTTTTGGTTTGTCAGTTCTCCAGAATATCCTTCCATGAGGGCCATCCAAGATTCATATAGCTAGGAACTCTGTCCCACACATTGAGGAAGAATGAAAAGGACAGCATCAGATTTGTACTCACCATAACTATGCATCTATGTTGTCCATTTTCATTCTTCCCACCCTCTTTCCCCTTCCTGTCATCTTCTGGAATAATCTTATGGATACTTTGGAATCTTTAGTTTTAGGTTTGAGCCCTAGCTTACTGTTATTTCTTTCTGCAATTCTATCTTAGTATCTATAAGGCTGCAAACTCAGTCTGAGGTATTGTAGGCTGGCTGGGGCATTATAGGTAGAGGGAGAAGCTCAAGAGTTGGATCAGTAAGTCTGTGATATGTGCCTGAGTTGGATCCGAGGTGAGATCCATAATCCATATTTTGAGGAAGAATGAACATGGACAACACAGATGCATAGTTATGGTGACTACATAACTTTAATTTTTAGCAGGTAGGCGTGAAAGTGTCAGTATCTCATTTTTGCTTCATTATCTTGCATTTTCATCTTACTTTTTTATCAGTGCATGATCAGAAATAGTTATTGGATGTGTGTCAAAGTTTTCAATTAAATACACATGCTCCTGCAAAATATAATTTTTATGTAGTTTAGCCTAGTTATTGTACTTTGGGGAATAATATGCAAATTTTGTCTGAATTCCTACAATTAATTCACATCTTTCCATATCAAATATTTTCATAAATTTCTTAAGAAATCTACCCTCTTTTGTTATATTTTTCCTTCTAGGTCCCCATGATGTCTCCTCACTATTGCAAATCAAGTTCCATTCCCCACCTACAAGTAATATTCCCTGCCGTAAGCTGATTATTTCTCCACACATTTTCTTAAGCTCCATACTAGCAGTTTTTGGTAGAATATAAATACATGCCAACATAATCCTCCTCCCTTGCAATACCTCCTTACCAACATGAATAAAGAAGTTATGTTCACCATAATGTTCCATGTGTGTTATACATCTTCGCCTTCATTCTTACTTGATTGGAAACGGATCTGATCCTTGAATCTGTCTCGGCTAACTCCCTATCCCAGCATGCACTGGAGCCTTCCTCAGATCTTGTTTGCCCTAAGTTCATAATCATATTGCCTAACCTCAAGGAAGGACTCAGGCTGATGAAGAAGGGCAGAGGTCAAGAGGATCCAATTTGACTAGACCTGGTCTTCTAGGAGTAAAAAGGGAGGGGGAAGCTGGATGGGTTGCAAGAATGAAGGCAAAGATAGACAACACACATGGAACATTATGGTGAGTACATAACTTCTTTATGTCTTGTTGTCCTATCGCGCCTTCATTCATACTTGATTGGGACAGCGTCCCTAGCAACCTGATTCTTGGGTGGCTCACGGGAGAATATTCTTCAGAACCATGGCTCCAAAGGAGGCGCTACTACTGGAGGCCAAATTGACTTCGTAATGTGTGATAAAGGTATGGGGGTTAGCCCATGTGCTGCAGCACAAATAGTGTCAATAGGCAAGTAGGAATGGCTCTTGTAGAATGAGCCTTAACTTTTTGCAGAAGTTCTTTATTTTGAGACTTGTAAACAAAGGTTATACAATCTGACAGCCATTTAGAAAACATAACTTTAGACACAGGGAATCCTTTCTTAGATTCTGGAAAGGAAATAAATAATTGATCATATTTCTGGAATTCTGCAATTCTATGTAGGTAAAAATGTAACTGTCAATGTACATCCAGTTGATGTAATGTACTCAGCTTTGTTTTCATAATTTGGGAAGAAAACTGGTAACTCAATACATTGGTTCAAATTTGTTTCTGAAACCAATTTAGGTAGAAAAGAGGGGTTTGTTCGTAAAGACACCTTGTCTGTATGGAAAAGCAAATATGGGGACTTTATGGACAGTGCTTGCAACTCTGACACTCTTCTAGCAGAGGTGATAGCCACCATGAAAACGGTTTTCCAGGTCAAAAATTTTAATTCACAAGATAATGCTGGTTCAAAGGGAGAAAAAACTATATAAGCTAGAACGAAATTCAGATCCCAAGGCACTAGAGGGTCCTTAATAGGTGGTCTTAATAAAACAGTACCCTTTAGAAAAGCCTTACATAGCTTATGAGGCATTATATTAGTGCCATCGTCTCCCAAATGGAAGTTTGAGATTGCTGCTAGCTGAACCCTAATAGTAGCTGCAGCTGCACCTTCACTGAATAGTTTAGTTAGGATGTCTAGGATGAAACTAATAGGAGCAGAAAGGGGATCAAAGTGGTTATAGGCAGCCCATAAACAGAATCTTCTCTATTTCTTTTTGTTAAATCTTCCTCGTTGAAGCCTTATGAGAATAAATTAGAATGTGTTTAACCTGAGAGGAGAGGGTTGGAAGCCTGGCTATCATTGGAATCAGAGCAGCCACATTGTCAGTTTGAGGGTCTGAAGGGATGGGTGGAGCATTCCTGATGCATGAGTCAGAAGGTCTGGAACCAGGTCCAGAACCCATGGCTCCTCTCGAAGATGAGGCCACAGGAAGGAGAACCAGATTTGGTGAGGCAAGTATGGAGCAATGAGTATCAAGTCCCTTCTCAAACAACTGGCTTTCTGAAGGCCTTTGGGAATTAGTGGAAAGGGAGGGGAGATATAGAGGAGACCTGGGGGCCAATCGTGTACAAGTGCATCCTTTGATGACTCCCCCGGGGGGGATGAGGGCAAAGTAGCTGCTGCACTTGTTATTCATAGATGTCACAAACAGGTTGAAGCAAGGTTGGCCCCATTTTCGGAAAAGTTTTTCCGCTACTTCCTGTTTCAGGGACTACTTGTGAGGCATCCGAATCGCTCTGCTGAGTTTGTCCGCTATTATGTTGGATTTCCCCGGGATGTGTGTTGCTATCAGAAAGAGTTGAGAGGAGGTTGCCCATTGCCATTCTCTCAGGGCCTCTAGACATAGGGGGTAAGACCTGATACCTCCTTATGTGTTTATATACCATGCAACTGATATGTTGTCTGTCTGGATTGCAATGGTTCCCAGGGGGGGAGAGTCCTCAAGTGCTTGCAATACTAAAAGCACCATTCTCATTTCTAGGACATTGATGTGCAAGTGGGCCTCGTGGTTCTGCCAGGTGCCTTGGACTGTCCTTCCCAGATAATATCCCCCCCCCACCCTATCTGGGAGGCATCAGTAGTCACCATAGCCACTGGTTGGGACTGAACAAACGGTCGATCTAGAGTCACTTGAGTGGAGTGGAGCCACCATCAAAGATCCTTTTTGCAAGTTTCTGTTATGATTACCTTGTGAGACATTGGTAGCTCTTGCATCAACCACTGAGTGGATAGCAACCACTGAAAAATCCTCATATGTAGACATGCTAGGGGAACTAAAACTATTGCTGCTGCCATGATCCCTAGAGCTTTGAGAACCATCCTCGCCGGGACTTTATTTCTTCTTAAAAGATATCTGACCTGGTACCTTAGAGATTGGACTCTTTCTGATGAGAGTCTCGCTATTATTTTTGTTGAGTCTAATTCTGCTCCTATGAATACCACATGCTGAGAAGGCACTAAGGCAGATTTTTCATAGTTTATGGTAATCCCTAGGCAGTGCACAGTTGCAAGGTTGTATTTCTGGCCTTGATTAGCAGATGCCTGGTTATGGCGGTCAAGAGCCAGTCGTCTAAGTATGGAAACACCTGGAATCCTAAATGTCTCAAGTGAGCCACTACTACTGCCATACATTTGGTGAACACTCTGGAGGCTGTAGTGAGGCCAAAGGGCAGAGCTCAAAATTGGTAGTGACTGGTTCCCAGCCAAAATCGCAAGTGTCTCCTGGATCACCTGTCCATTTTTATGTGGTAGTATGCATCCTGGAGATCTATAGAGCACATCCAATCATCTTTTCCCAGGAATGGGAGTATCGATTGCAGTGTCACCATCTGGAACTTGCTCTTCTTTACTGACTTGTTTAAAATGCTGAGATCCAGAATGGGTCTCCAGTCCTCTGTTTTCTTTGGAACTAAAAAGGATCTTGAGTAAGTTCCGAATCCTATTTGGTCTGTGGGGACTTCTTGGATGACTCTTTTGTCTAATAACTTTTGAATCTCTAGAGTTGCCTGTTCCTTCTGACTGGGAGGAATGTCCGGAACTTTCTTCATCTCTGGAGCAGGAAGGGAAAACAGGATGATGTAACTTCTGGATATGATGCTTTCTACCCATCTGTCTTTTGTTAATTGTCACCAGGCTTCTGGGTACAAAGATAAGTGACCCCCGACTTCCTCCAGAGCTGGACAATCGGGCCTCCTTCCAGGAGCGTTGGAAAGGCCTACCAAAGAAAGAGTCTCTGTTGCCCTGATTTTGTGGAACCCCTCTGCCACGAGGTCAGTGTCTTCCATTATTACTTCCCCCTCTGCCCCTGGGGGAACTTTCACCATGTGTGTCCTGAAAAGATCTCTGTGATTTTCAGAATCACATCTTACCACTACCATTTTGACCTTTGAGATAAAGTCTAGTAGGCATGAATAAACAGACTGCTATGGCAGACAGAGTCTTTCCTTCCTGTTCACACCTGTTCAGTGTGTCCTTTACCTTAGGCCAGAACAAAGACGAGACATCAAACTGGACATTAAAAAAGGAAGATTTAAAGGGTTCTGTGAAGTCACATAAGTGCATCCAAAAATGTCTCCTTAGGGAAATTCCAGAACTCACTGCTCTACTCGCTCCTTCAGCTGCATAGGAGATGAGTCTTATAGACGCATTAACAACTGAGTTTGAGGTAGCGAGCTGAGAAGTTACTTTGTCGGGAACTTCTTCAGCTACTGAACCTTGGAAGGTATCTATTAGCTCTTTCAGGAGATCCATCTGCAGTCTCATAAAATGTGTGAGATAGTTCAGTGATCTGAGAGAAAAGGTCGCAGTAGAAAGAAATGCACTTTCCATACCTGTCCATAGTCCTGGATTCCTTGTTCGGGGGATGGACAAAAGAAGATGTTTCTGAGAGTTCCTTCTTAGTGGCTGCCGCCACAACCATGGCATCGACTGGGACTACCATCACTGAAAAAGATTTGTTGGGGGATATAATAAATTTATTTGGCCTCCTAGGAGTAGGCTCCATGGAATCTGGGGACTCCCACACCTTTCAAGAAACCAGCTCAAGGAGCTCATCGAATGGCGGAGTCACCCAAGAGGTGAAAGGGTGAGACCCAAAGGCCTTCAAGTATACGGACTCCTCCACTGAAGGGTTAGTGGACTTCCAGCCTCCTCTCTGCTTTAACATTTCCAGAAAGTCTCCAAAGGAGACATCATTGGGAGGTGACCGTGAGGATTCTTCTGCCTCACTGAGGTCTGTATGAGAAGTGATGGACTCCTCCTGGGAGCCTAAGTGCTTTGTCGTGCATGTTTTCTTCCAAGGGACCTCTTCAGAAGGGTATTCTGCAGAGGTTTTGGAAGCATGGGGGTTACTTTGTGGGACATTCCGAGGCCTAGGATCTCTGTGCCCCTGTGGGTGCAGGGGTAAAGAGGCAGGCACCAATGCTCTAGAAGGAAAAGCATCCATAAAGGACCATGGACCCATCTGTGGAGGCAGCACCCTTTTCATGACCTCAAAGGCCCCCTTGTCCCTGATCCAAAGGGATCCCTGGATCCGAAGATACTGAAGGACCCTCTGGAACCAAAGACGATGGATCCAAGGCTGAGGTAGGAGCCGAAGTCACCCAAGCGAAGGCACTGAGAGTCAAAGGCAGATCTGACAGCTGTCCAGTCTGACTCACTTTCCTGGACCCAACTGGAGAGTATTGGCTCCTAGTCCCCTCTGGCTCTAATGGAGCTGAGGAAATCTGAGCTGTGGTTAGATCCATGGAACCCGTGGTGGGGCTCGGATCCAACACTTCCACTAGTACCAACTCAGGATCTTCTGACTCTAAAGCCAGTGTTTGGATTGGAGGAGGACTTGGAGCAGAGGGAGTGGATGTTGTCAGATCCAAAGCTCTGGAGGTCGAATCCAACAATAATTTGGCCAGCGCAGGTGTCTGTAACAGCCTCTGTACCACCTGATCCACATCATCATCTGAAAGACTCCCAGAAGATCTGGTCAAGGGAGTGGGAGATTTAGCCTTCTGTAATATAGGCAATCTCAAAATAGCGGAGACTGGTTCCAAAGTTGGGGACCGGCTCCTAAGCTCAAACTCCACAGGCACTAATCAAGAAGGTGTCGGAGCAGATGGAGCCCTGTCTGATCCAACAGATTTCAGATTCCGAGGAGGAAAGACAAGGAATCTTGTATGCTGGATCCAAGGACAAAGAGGAGGAAGGTCTATTTCCAGATTTTGAAGATTTGTCTGACTTATCTGACCTAGAAGAACCCAGACCTTCTTCCATTGCTTCCGAGAGGGGAGTTTAAGTAGCCCTTGTAAGATTAGTTTATTTTTCCTCTCCAGGAGGGCTCTATGATTAAAAAGAGTGGCAAATAGAGCAATAATTCTGGAGATGGACCACCCCGAGGTAGTAAACACAAAGGGTGTGTTTATCACTGAGGGGCATTTGTTTGCTGGATCTCTCACGCTTCTTAAATCCCATAGGTTTGGAATCCTTACCAGACATCTTAAGTTAAATCAAAAACAACAGTAACAAGAAAAAGGGAGTTTATGACCCTCTAACTAAAATGGGTCCTACGGAAAAGGGGATACAGAGAAAATGAGAAATTCTAAAACAACACCGACCAAACTAATGTTTTTTTTTTTTTTTGGCTTGACTCTCTAACTTAAATGGGTCAAGCTACTAAGAACACCACAACACAGAGAAAAACGACAAGCTCCACAGAAAATAACCAAGGACACAACCCTCTAACTTAAATGGACTCTGGTACAGTTCACTGATCTAAATGAACTGTACCAATCACGCATGAACTACACTTAATAACAAGCTGGGAAAGGGAATAACAAGAAACACAAGGCCTAGCAAAAAAATGACAGCCAAATATCAAAAACAGCCCAAGGACGAAAACCAATAGCACAGGTAGCAGTAAAACCTACAAATCTATAGTAATTCAAGGATTAGTGACTAAAAACTATCAAAAAGATCAAGAAAGGAGTTGTACTTAGCTAGAGCTAGCAGACAAATGCTCGATCTGTTTAGCAGCAAATGAGATCCTAGGATGGCGCCAGTGCATGCTGGGATAGGGAGTTAGCCACAAGCTGGCAGAGGACCTCAAGCCTGAAAATAAAGGCTGAGATGTACCTGAGGATCTGATCCAAACCCAATCAAGTAAGGATGAAGGTGAGATATGCCAACAACATATCTACTGGTATTTTCTTTTTTCCCTCTTCTACCACTATTGGAGCACCTCTAACAATTAGTATAATTACACCTCTTTTCCTTTGTCTGCTAATATTATGCTGAATATCTTTTCTGAAATCCTTTCTTTGTCAAATTCACATGCTCATTTCTTGCTATGTGTCTCCTGCAGAATTGCTATTTTCACTCTGCATTGTTAATATTATTCAATACTCATTCTTTTTTATCTATACCTGTAAGGCCATTGTATAATACACCTATTTTCCTTTGTCCGCTAATATTCTGCTGAATATCCTTCCTGAAATCCTTTCTTTGTCAAATTCACATGCTCATTTCTTGCTACGTGTCTCCTGCAGCATTGCTATTTTCACTCTGCATTTTTAATATTATTCAATTCTCTTTCTTTTTTATCTATATATGTAAGGCCATTTACATTCCAAGGCAATATGGGTAGCAAGGCCATTATGATAAAAAGCTATTGTTTCCATCTATTATAAATGACAGTTTTGTTTTAATGTGCATTTCCAATTTATATGTCGCATACATACACTACTGTTTGGCATGCTGATCTTTTATAGAGTTATTTCTTTTCATCTCCATCTAAACCTGTGTCATATTTTTCAAGACATTTTGTTTTAATGAAAACATAGCTCTATCCATTATTAACTTAAAACAAACACACAAAACTATGTACATCTTCAAGTTTAACCCTCCAGATAGGAACAATTGCTCCAAATTGACAGCTGAACCTACAGGCATTACCTAACCTAAAATTAAGATCATCTATGTTATAGCTTGTGCTCTCACTTACATTGATTGCTGTCTGCTCTTTTCTTATTGCTAGTCCCCTCGCAGATGTGAAAAATAGCTTGCATGCTTTCAGTAAGCATTAACTTTCAGACTTAAGTACAATGCTCACTGGCTATCTTTAAATAAAACTAAATTGTGCACTGTTCTATTAAATGCATTAAAGTATTACGACTGCCCTTAAGTTCAGACTTTATTTTTAACTGAACTGCTTGTCACTGTACCTTTAAATTTTGCATATCTCTCAGTGAATGCTCAAAACTCTCAGTATAAATTGCTTGCACCTGCAAACAACTTGTCTGTATGTAAAAGTGGTTAACAATGAATCTTTGTAAATTTCACTCAGAAGAGAATGTACAGCTGCCTTCACCTGTTGAAATCTTGACAGCCATTGGACAATTGCTGATGGAAAAATCTAGCTAATATCTTTACAGATGTAAGAAACCTACCTTTGTCATGGCTTTCATCATCTTGTCTTGATTTTAAAGCCTACTTGCTTACAAAAGCACTTGTTTATAGCGTAAACCAAGGGGATTAATGTAGACATTCATCCTTGTAAAAATATGTGAAAATATCTTAATTTTACATATAATATAATATTATAATATATAACATAATATAATATAATCAGTTCACTTTTACACCCCATACCCACCCCAACAATCCAAGATCATACCATATTAACATTAAACTTGCTTTTGTCCCGCCTTTCTTCTCTTGCTATACTGTAAATCCTATATTTCTTACAACTGAAAAAGTACCTGTTTACAGTAATATCTTTAACACAATTAGTCACTGAAAAGAATACTTCTGACTATGGACAACAGAAAACTACTTTACTATCTGTAACATGCAGCTTATATCATGAAATGTTTTATACAGATACTAAATAGGAACACAATTTGTTTTGCTTACAGTTACTTTTCTCCCTGTTAATGTTTTATCAGTTCATCTGAATAGCTAATTAAGACTTTTTCTATTTTTCCAACTTTTTATTTGAGTTGCTGTACTCCAATGTTTCATTTATTTTAATCACCTCTAAGTAAATTTGATTTATTTTTCCTCTGAAGTAATGGAAGCCATTCCTTCTACCAAAGCTGAAGCTTGAACAGTTGCAGGATTTGTCCCAGTCAGTGTTTTCTCACCTTTTCTGGGTGATTTTCTTTTATTTTGTCTAAATTTCTTCTTCACTCATCCAGGCTGTGTACTTACTAGCCAATAACTATTTTACTTGAGCAATATCACTGGTTCTTATTTCTCAGTTTCTTTTTTCTCATTGAGAGAGCTGAAATTAAGCTGTTGATCAGTGTGTAGCTGTCTTGGAAGTCCAAGTTTTCCAATGACTGTATCTAGAAGATTTAAGTCGAAAATAAGGTAGTAGTCCCCTTGGTTGGTTGGAGTGCTGCATTTGGATGATGGAATAATAAGGGTAGATTTTCAGTGAGATAGAACATTCCTAGAGATCATGGAAAGATTAAACCCACAGATAAGTGACTTATCAATGGAAAAGTATGCTTTTTTAGGAAGATGGGGTTTGAGTCCCCTTCAGTGTGAGCTCCATTACTAGGGTAGTTTAACAGGTGTTTGTGCACAGATTTTTGAAGACAGCACTAAAGTAAAATGAATGGCAGGAATGGATTGGCATTTCATGTAAGGTGTACTTATCTGAAGTGTGGTTTGGTGACAAGGTAACTTAGTGTAGAAACAGTTCTCTAATAGATTACTGCCTTCTCAACTTGATGTGCAGTCTAATCATGGTGTGAGCTGTGTGGCAGGTGAAGTGTTTTACCCTTGGTCAAGGTTTTTCTTAACCTCTACCAAATAACTGGCTTGTTTTCCAAGCGCAAAATTTGCTATCTTGTTTGGTTGTATGGTATATTTGGTTTGGAAAGTCAAGTAGCTTATTAATGAAAGAATTCAAGTTTGAAATAATTGTTCCATAATAATACATTGACTCTCCTCTCATTGAGACTCAGCAAATTAAACCTAAATTGTCTAATAGCAAATGTCAAGATTATGAAACACTGCACAATGATATTTCACATGATATGCCTTTGTGCCTTTCTAATAAAATACCTGCTTTTCATGCCTGGATCTCCCACAACAAACCTGATATTCTCTCTATGACAGAAACCTGGCTAAAGCTACATATAAAAGATACTAAAATAACACCCCCAAACTATAAACTCATAAGAAGTGGCACAACCCAAAAGAAAGGTGGAGGAGTAGCCTTACTCTTCTCCTCCTTAACAGTGACACCCTATACTAAGCTCATACCCACATTTGACACTGCTGAGCTAACCCTCACCCTTCTCAAAGTTATCAACATTAAAACTTTATGCATTGCCACCCTGTACATACCACCTGGTAACAATATCCCTATTCTGGAAGATATTCCTGCCTGGTTTACTTCCAACATAAACAATGAGACAATAATCTTAGGCAATGTCAATATTAACTGGTCTTCCATTGATTCATCAACCCCTTCTCAAAGCATTAACCTATATCAATTCACACAGCTAATCAAAACTCCTGCTAGACTAAATAAAGATTTCACCACAGGTAGCATCCTTGATTGGATACTAGTCTCCCACCCAAACCGAATTTCTGATAGTGGTATTTTCCCTGACTCCCTTAGTGACCATCTCCCTGCCTACATACACCATTCCCCTTCTCCCCTCCTCCTTTAGCATAAACACATTACAATGCGCAACATGCAAGACTTCAATCCCCAAACCTTCTCTAATGCCTTAAAACAGATAAACTGGAACCCTCTAAGGTCCCTTCCTTTAGACGCTGCTGTCTCATACAGTTTTCACTGATCTACTTAACTGCTTTGCCCCCTGCAGAACCAGAAGACTCAAATCCAAAACAGCCACAAAAGTCCTTATGCATCTCCGAGACAAAACGCGGAAATACTATCAGAAATTCAAAACTCCCAACTCTCTTGCCGAATACAAGCAACTATGAAATCAAGTAAAAAAAACAAATAGCCATCGACCGTAAATCCTACTATCTTAAACTTCAAAATAACCATAAAACCAACCCCAAAAAATTTGGAGTAGCATTGCATCAATACTATCTCCAGGCAAGAAAGAGAACCCCTGCCCTGACCCAGACTCACCTGATCTCCTCCTAGCTACCCAATTCAACTCCTTTTTCATTGACTCCATAGGCAAACTCACCTCATCTTTCCCTAATAATATCCCCTCAACATATCTGAAACCAAGGCTTCAACCTCCAATAACTCTCAGTCCTCCCATTTCACTCTCAAATCCATTCCTACCCATACTATAAAAAAACTCCTACTAAAGGTAAAACCCAAATGACATTCCATCCAACTTTCTCAAACTAGCCGCTGATGGCATAGCCCTTCCCATCAGCATCCTAATAAATTGCTCCATCCAGGAATCCTACATACCACGCCTCTGGAAAAAAGCCTTCATCATCCCCCTCCACAAAGGAGGTAACAATTTTTCAATCTCCAACTTTTGTCCTATAGCTATCCTGTCCCCTATCTCCAAGATACACGAAAAATATATCCACCTGCAACTTTTACCCTACCTACTTGACAACCAACTATTGACTCCTATACAACATGGGTTTAGACCAGGACATAGAACCACCACTGCCCTTCTTTCCTTCCTCAAAATCATCAGCTCTGCTCGCGACTCCAGTAACATAGTTACTACCCTCCTCCTCGACTTATCCAAGGCCTTTGATACTGTCTCCTATGAGCTCCTCCTTTCTAAACTCTCTCATCTTAACCTCTCCTCTTCTTCTGTCAAATGGTTCACCAGCTAAATTTCAGCCAAGGAACAAGCTGTAAAATGGAACTACTGTACTTCCTCTTTCCTTCACACCCTAATAGGTGTTCCTCAAGGCTCTATATTGGGTCCCTTACTGTTTAATATTTTTATTAATGATTTCCACCAAAAGATCCCCAATGCTAAACTCATACAATACGCAGGTGACTCTACTATCATCTGCTCTGCCAAAACTCTACCCAAATTAATAAACCTTACTCAAGAGGCCTTCTCCCCCACTGAGTCCTGGATGCTTGACAACCATCTAGCCCTTAGTGCCTCCAAATCCAAAATAATGATTTTTTCCCCTTCTAGACACACGATTGTTGTCAAAGCATCCTTCTCTATACTCAGTCTAAATAAGACATCTATTGAAATATTTCCCCATGCAAAACTTTTGGGCATCCTTATTGATAACCAGCTAAAGTTTGACATCCACCTACAAACCAATATAAAAAAAAACATCAAAACTCGGAATGCTTTATCGTCACAGACGCTACCTTTCTCTTTCATCTAGACAACTCCTATCTACCACCTACCTCATCCCCTCCCTTTTGTATGGAGCCCCACTACTCAGTAATCTCCACTCAACCCTGAAATCTAAACTATCCTCATGCAATAATAAAATTTCTAAGTTTGCCACAGGAGCCAAATCCTCCGCTCATCAGTGCAACTCCCTCCATGCACTAAACTGGTTGGAACTCCCAGACTACCTAACTTTCATTCAACTAACAACAACACACAGGCTCATTTTTAAACCCTTTAGCTGTCCATCACTCTCCTCTTCCTTAAAACTCCACCAGCCACACAGAACACTAAGATCCACAAATCAAAACCTCTTGGAACTCTGCAAACCTTTACATTTACCAGGGCAACTCTTACTATCCTTCTTCCTTACTAGATTATGGAACTCTCTTCCCCCTCACATTAGAACTACCCAGAATCTCCCTTCCTTTAAAACCTTACTCCACTCTTATCTCTCCTCTCTCTGAGAATGCTCCTGTACTCATCCTACCTGAATCCTGACACCTATCTCTATCTTATCCAACTCAAAACTATACCATTGCATAAATAATTAATCTGAAGTAGTTAACTTCATTTCAGATCCGAGCCGACAGTTTCCAACAGTTGAGATCCGAGCTCCAAGCTCCTCCCCCTACCCATAATCCCCTGCCATCCCTATCTGACCTCAGATCTAGTTTGCTGCGGTTGAAGCCAGCAGCTTGATCTTTGAGTTCCAGGCGTCGGTTGTTTCTTAGCAAGACTTTGTGAGAAAATTTAATCTTTTTCTTTTACTTTCCTGTCAGAAAAAGTATGTTTGTGAGTGTTTAGCATCCCCTCATAGTTTTTCTCTCTACAAATTTTAATTTAGCTTATCCCCCCCTCGTGAGAGCGTTAGGGCGTGTGTCTGTGTGTGATTGGGGCCTAGTGTGTGTGTCCTTTTCTTAGTATAATGTCTGAGGCCCCAAAGACATTTTTTTCTAAATGTACTGAGTGTGGCCATAAGCTATCCCCAGCGGATGGCCACACTCGGTGCGTGTTGTGCCTTGGGGTTGAACACCTCTCCTCTGGCTGCACTATTTGTGCGGTGTTCAACCCCAGGGCACTTAAGGACCGGAGGTCGAAGTTGATTTTGGTGGGACTTCTGCCCCCGGACTCGGCTCCGACCTCCGGTCCCCCCATGGTGCCTGCCGCAGCCGCGACAGTACCCACGACTGCTTCCCTTCCCCTGGCCGGGACTCAACCTCCCACCTTAGGCCAGGAGGATAGGGAAGCCAGAAAAGAGAAGCGCAGGGAGAAGCACCACAAGTGGCGGGCCGAGGCCTCTACATCGGCCCCGCCAGCTAAGCGGGGTTCTCCCTCCAAGACCTCCGAGCCTTCTCCTTCCTGGCTCCGGTCACCTTGCTTCTCACCGGGACCGGAGGAGGCCTGGTCTCCCTCGAGGTCATCGAGGCGGCACTCCCGTCCTGTCTCGGTGGCCTCCTCTAGGTCGACCAAAAGCTTAACGGTTGCAGATTTGGACCGGATGATGAGAAGATTCCTCCAGGCCCAACTGCAGATGGGAGTGCTCCTGCCTCCCCCCCCCTCCGGGGGGGAGCTCAACCCCCTTTTTCTCCCCGATCGCTCCTTCTCCAACCCGCTTCCCGGGTGTGGAGTCCTCGGAGTCGAGTGGCGTTGGAGCCGGGGGTGTGTCAGCGCTGATAGTATCGGGTACTTCGGTGCCGACAGCGCCCTCGAGTCTGTCGGGTCCCTTTTCGGTGGATCCGAGCTCTCAGAGGCGAGAGCTGAGCTTTGGATCTGAGGGTGTCAGTGTGCCTTCGGCTCCATCCAGGTCGGAGCATACTGGCCCGTCGGATCCGATAGTGTTGGCTCCGGCCCCAATCCGCTCGTCAGATCCGAGGGAGGGTTTGCTCTCAGATCCCAGAGAGAGCAGCTCTCCTTCAGCTTTCGACGTGGTGGAGAGGGCTCTGTCGAGGGATTCCAGGCCCCCGGCCACAGCTACGGCTCCACCCCGTACTCCCTCTCAGTTGATTCTGACTTCTATCACCCAGCCCCAGGGACAGCCTGCTCTAACGTCCCAGGTAGCTCCCTTGTTGGGACATGATGAGCCTGGTGAGGCCTCCTAGGACAGCCCCCCCTGAGGAGGTCCCTCACAAGCGCAAGTGCAAAAGGAGGCACTCGGACTCCCCTGAGTCCTTGACCAAGGACACAGATTTGGAGGAAGGGGAAGGCTCCCCAAGATCACCCCCCAAAGACGTCTCCTTTGGAGACATCATGGAGATGCTCAGAATAAGGGGAGGGTGGTCCGCCCCAAAGCCTACCTCGGACGAGTCTGTGTTCCTGGAGGCGTTTGAAGCAGGCCCGTCTACCTCTTGGGTGTCCCCTCCAGCCGACCACCTGGTAGACCTGATCACTACCAGGGCGTGGAAGGAGCCGGACACTGTGGAGCCCGTCCCGAAGAGACCTGATAGGATACTTAGTCCCCCCTCCGACAGAGTGCACTGGAGTAAGGGATCCCCGGTAGATGCCATGTTGGTGGTGGCAGCCACCAAGAGGGAACTGGACCAAGAAAGTCCCTCGGTCCATCCTCCTAGCAAGGAGTCTCGGGCGATGGACCGCCTTGGGAAGCGAGTCTTCAGTTCAGCTACCTTCTCGGTAAGGTCACTGAACTACATGGCACATGTCATACGGCTCCAGTGAGACCTTATTAAAGAGTACGCTGGGTCGCCCCCGGAGTCCATGTCGGTGGAGGACAAGCAAGTGTACTCTGCCCGAATGGCCACTCTAAGGTCTATTTCTAATACCTCTATGTGTCTATTATCCCATGCTACGGAAGGAGCCACTAGAGCTAGTGGAGTGGGCATCATCATGAGGCGACAGGCGTGGCTCTGCCACTGTGATTTCGTGGAAAACTTTAAGGCGTCATTTGCTAATGCCCCATTCGATGGTTCTGCCCTCTTTGGCAAAACCGTACACGAAACTTTAGTCCAGAGCAAGAAGGACAAGAAAACGTCTGCTGTTGGAGTCCGCTTCTCTGCTCCCCAGAGGTCTTTCTCCAAGAACCAAAAGGGACAGAAGAAGATGTGGTTCCAGAAGTCGCAACAGTCCCGTGACGCTCCGAACACCCAGTCCTTCCGAGGCAGAGGAGGACAGGGTGGACGCCACCCTAGGGGCAGAGGGGGTCCGAGGAGTTTTGGGTCCAGAGAATCGTTCTCTGATCGGCCCACGCAGAAACCCTGAGGGGTTACCTGACTGCTCCACTCTGGAGGCAGTCGGGGGGCGTTTTTCGAGGCACCTGGCAGCTTGGGAGTCCATCACGACAGATCGCTCGGTGCTTCGTATCATATCCAGAGGTTACCAAATCCCATTTCTTCATCCCCCTCGCAATCCCAGATTCCTCCCCGATGTCCCCCCCAATCAGAGGGAGGCCGTGCTGCAGAAATCCAGCAGCTGCTAGAAAAAAGAGCCATTCAGCACTTCCCCCAGACCAGTTCGGATCGGGTTTTTACTCCAGGTTCTTCTTGGTGCCAAAAAAGATGGGGGACTTAAGGCCAATCCTCGATCTATCCCTCTTGAACCTGTCAGTAACCAAGGAAAAGTTCCGGATGGTCACACTTCAATCCATTCTCCCCCTCTTGCAGAAGAATGACTGGATGTGCTCTATAGACCTCAAGGATGCGTACTACCACATCTTAATGGACAGATGCTCCAGGAGGTTCCTCCACTTCCAGCTAGGAGCCAGCCATTACCAATTCAGGGTCCTTCCCTTTGGTCTCACCACAGCCCCCAGGGTGTTTACCAAGGTTTTGTCAGTGATAGCGGCCCACCTGAGACTCCAGGGAATTCAGGTCTTCCCCTACCTGGACGACTAGCTCCTGACCGCCCCCACAAGGCATCTACTCTGCGCAGCCAGGGACTCTTTCCTCCGTCTAGCTCCCCGGCTGGGGATCACAGTCAATATAGAAAAATCTTCCCTTCTGCCGACACAAATCATAGACTTCATCGGAGCCAGATTGGATACAAGCCGGCTCCTAGCCTTCTTGACTTCGGACGGACTTCAAACCCTGAGACTCCATGTGCAGGCCATTCTTCAATCCCCAGCTCCTTCAGCAGCTCTGGTCCTGAGGGCCCTAGGGTCGATGGCAGCTGCCATCAACCTGCTGCCCATGGCGTGTTTGCACATGAGGGTCCTGCAGTGGACCCTCCAAGTCCAATGGTCCTTCCTGCATTACCCTCTAAACCATCCCATTCACCTCAGCAGGGTTTGCAGGAAGGCCCTCCTGTGGTGGCTCCAGTCCCTGGACCTCCTTAAAGGTCGGCCCTTTGCTATGCCCCATCCCCTAACCATGGTGGCCATGGACGCCTCTCGCCTTGGATGGGGGGGGCATTATCTAGGCAAGACAGTCCAAGGCACGTGGGACCACACGGAGACCTCACTGCATATCAATGTCCTAGAGATGAGGGCAGTGCTGTTGGCATTGCAAGCACTTCAGAGCCTTCTTCCCGTTTGGACTATTGCGGTCCAGATGGACAACATGTCGGTAGTCTGGTATATCAACAAACAAGGGGGAACCAGGTCCTATCCACTTTGCCGAGAGGCCATGAGAGTGTGGGAATGGGTGATCTCCACCAACCACTTTCTCATAGCGACGCACATTCTGGGACGGTCCAACATCCTAGCAGACAGACTGAGTTGCACGATTCTCTTGCCATACGAGTGGTCTCTGAATCCCGAAGTAGAAAAACAAATATTCTCCAAATGGGGTCAACCTTGTTGCGATCTTTTCGCTTCTCCCTCAAACACGAAGTGCAACGACTACTTTGCCCTAATTCCTCCACCCAGGGAATCCCCCCGAGACGCTCTGGTACATGCTTGGAAACCCTGTCTCCTTTATGCTTACCCTTCTCTTCCTCTAAAGCTGAAGTTCTTACAGAAAGCCAGACGGCTGGGGAGCAGAATAATCCTCATTGCCCCATTCTGGCCTCGTCAGGCTTGGTTTCCTTATCTATGGTCTCATCTAGTGAATCCTCCCTGGATTCTGGATCCCATCCCGGATCTGATCTTGCACCCGTTAGACCTTCCAATCCCGAATCTGGACAATCTGAAGCTCATGGCTTGGTTGCTCCAGTTCCACTTCTAGCTAGGACTCCTGGTATCTCTTTCCCAGTCAAAGCTATCTTAGTGGCGGCCCACAAGCCGTCTACTGAAGGCTTTATGATAGCAAATGGAAACGGTTCTCTGTTTTGGCGGAGCAACAAAACTTAAGACCCCTTTACGGCTCCATTGCCTGCGGTGTTAGACTTTTTGTCAGGACTTTTTGACCAAGGAGCCAGCTCTTCCACGGTCAGAGTTCAGCTGGCAGCAATTTCACATTATCATGTGGGGAGTGACCTAGGCTCTTTGATCTCAACCAGATTGTGTAAGGCCTTTTTGAAGGGTACCTTCCTACTAAGACCCCTGGTGAAGGATGTTGTCCCTCCTTGGGATTTAGCGCTGATACTACAGGCTTTGACAGCTCCTCCCTTTGAGCCTGCAGCTTCAGTGGATCTTAAATTATTATCCTGGAAAACAGCCTTTCTCGTTGCTATCACTTCGGCCAGAAGGGTTTCTGAACTTCAAGCCCTTTCCGCCAAGCCACCATATTTGACCTTTCATAAAGACAGAGTATCCCTCAGGACCAATCCCTCTTTTCTTCCTAAGATTGCTTCCGAATCAAATATCAATCAAACTATTAATTTACCTGTCTTTTTTCCCAATTACCAAAACAAAGGCGAATACAAGTTGCACTCGTTGGATGTTCATAGACAACTACGTTTCTACTTACACAGAACAGCTGGTCATAGGCAATCAGACCAACTGTTTATTTCATTTGCTAAATCTAATTTTGGGAAATCACTTTCAAAAGTCACACTGTCCAGTTGGATTTCACAGTGTATTCTACTGGCATATGAAAGTTCTGGCTGGCCCGCACCCCAAGGAGTCCACGCCCATTCTACTAGGTCAATTTCCACCTCTGCTGCCTTTCGTTCTAGAGTCTCATTGGATGAAATTTGTTCGGCAGCCACTTGGGCTTCATCTCATACCTTTATAAATCATTATAAGTTGGATTTGGTCTCCAGAGGGAGAGAATCATTTGGCTCTGCAGTGCTCCGGATCATCCTTCCATAAGGACCTCCCAAGATTTAGGTAGCTGGGGACTCTGTCCCATAGGTTGATGCCCAAATGAAGTTAACTACTTCAGATTAAGAAGTTATGTACTCACCATAACGTTCCATCTGTGTAGGTAAACTTCATTTGGCAGCAACCGTCCCTCCCTCCTTCCCCCTGACCGTTGGATGTTTATATTACTCTTTGTCATCTGATTGTATCGAGGTCAGATCATAGACTGGCTATTTGGTGCAGGTCTTGCATTAGGCAAACTCGATCTGAGGTCAGGTAGGGATGGCAGGGGATTATGGGTAGGGGAGGAGCTTGGAGCTCGGATCTCAGCTGTTGGAAACTGCCGGCTAGGATCCGATATGGATCTGAAGACCCATAGGTTGCTGCCAAATGAAGTTTACCTACTCAGATGGAACGTTATGGTGAGTACATAACTTCTTATTTTGTCTATGATTATGATGTACTAATTGAACATTAGTTTGTTTTTGTAAATATCTTACAAGTGGTGGATTTAGTTTTTATATTTGAATTTTTTTTTATAATATTGTCTTTCTGTCTGCAGTCGTTAATGTGTTGCTCTTGTATGCTGTACTAGTTATTACTTTTGAATATTTTTTAATATTGTCTTTCTGCCTGGAGCTTTTCTCCTCGGGCCTCCAGTGAAAATGGGCTACCTTGGCCCAATCTACTTTCCCGGTTAACAAACTGCAATAAATAAATAAATAAAATATACAAAAAAAGATATTTGCATCTTCCTATAGTGGAGGCTTTGCGGTCACACCTCAAACTCTAAATATACTAACTCCAAGATTGTACAGATTTGGAGTAAGGAGAAAAATCCATTTAAAGACTAACTTATCTTTTCTCTTTATTGCAATTTGTTTGATCTTAGTCACTATACACCCTTAAAAGCATGACCTAATTAAATCAATTACTGCCAGTCTGACTGTGTGCCAAAAGGTGAGCAATATATCAAGTCTTGATGAGATGAGATGCAGTAATTTCTTGTATTAACTTTAGCGATATTTATAAAACTCAAACTATATTTATAGTTGACATTCAGGCAGCACAGGGAGCTGAGAATTAATTGCTAGTGATGACTGCAGGGCATAGTCCACATTCAGGGTGTGAGAAAAGGAGGCACTACCAGCACAGCTAGCTGGAATTTTGTAAATAAGTATGTGTCATTTGTGAATATCAAACTAATCTATACAAGATGCTTATGTTACAAATTTATTAGAACAGAATGTCATGTGTATGTTAAACTGCTCTGTAAAGATGTTTGTGTTGAACATGTATTTGTAACATGCTTGTGCTTAAAATGTATCCACAGTGTGCCCTACTGGATGAGAACAGAAATGAACATGCACTATTGTAACTGTTTAAATGTATATGTTAACAGAGGAAACCAGAGAGTTAACCTCAGTCCAGACAACTTTAGAAAAATATCTGAAATTAAATTACTTTATAGGCTAGGCCATAAACATGCTTCAATGCAGCTAGAGACACAAAGTCTGTACTAGGAAGCTTTCTGTATTGTCTTTGGGGTGAAATAATTGTTATTTTGGAAGCATGAAGGAATGCAATTTTGTTTTATGACTTCCAGCACCTGCCAAAGATATGAGCAAAAGCCCTTGTTTGGGTATTTTTACTGGAAGATGCTAAATACTGCCAGCTTCCAGCAGTGGGGGTTTTGCCTGGGAACTAGAAGTTAGATAACAAGAAGTGATGTCATTCTGCAAGCTATCCCGGCAGTATTGAGTAAAAATAATTGAGTATTCTCAATTATTTTGAGAAGTCTCTTGGTGAGACAGTGCATTCTGCATTCTGTCTTGGACCTGACAACAAGAAGAACCATTCACCACATCTGCCTTGCTCTAAGTAGGTTATTAGGGTATAGTAACCCTCTTAGATACAGTCAGTATATAATGAAGCTTAGATTAGATTTTGTTTTTCGTTATTTGTGTGAGCCTGTACTGCAATGTTATTTTAAATATTTCCTGTGATTTTGAACTCTGATGTCACTGTGAATATATACTTTCATGTTCTTTTATTATTTATTATTAAATATATTTAAATCTTTCATTGTGGCTGATCTCTGTAGAGACACCCCTGTTAAAATGCCAGGTTTTTGTGATATAAAAAAATGAGAACAGAATAAATAATTTCAAAACTTTTCCCACCTTTAATGTGATCTATAACCTGTACAATTCAATTGAAAAACAAACAAATCTGTTAGGGGGAAAAATATAAAAAATGAAAAACGTACAATATGCTGGTCGCATAAGTATGCACACCCTTAAACTAATACTTTGTTGTATATGCACACCCTTAAACTAATACTTTGTTGAAGCACCTTTTCATTTAATTACAGCATTCAGTCTTTTTGGGTAGGAGTCTATCAGCATGGCACATCTTGACTTGGCAATATTTGCCCACTCCTCCTTGCAAAAGTGCTCCAAATCTGTCAGATTGCGAGGGCATCTCTTGTGCACAGCCCTCTTCAGGTCACCCCATAGATTTTCTATTTGATTTAGGTCTGGGCTCTGGCTAGGCCATTCCAAATCTTTAATTTTCTTCTGGTGAAGACATTCTTTTGTTGATTTGGATGTATGCTTGGGGTCATTGTTGTGTTGAAAGGTGAAATTCCTCTTCATCTTCAGCTTTCTAGCAGACATCTAAAGGTTTTGGGACAAAAGTGACTGGTATTTGGATCTGTTCATAACTCCCTCCACCTTGACTAAAGCGCCAGTTCCAGCTGAAGAAAAGGAATCCCAAAGCATGATACTGCCACCACCATGCTTCACCGTGGGGATGGTGTTCTTTTGGTGATGCAAAGTGTTGTTTTTGCACCAAATGTACGTTTTAGAATTGTGGTCAGAAAGTTCAACCTTGGTCTCATCAAGCCATAACACATTTTCCCACATGCTTTTGGGAGACTTGATGTATTGTTTTGCAAATTTTAGCCAGGACTGGATGTTTTTCTGTATAAGAAAAGTCTTCCATCTTGCAACTCTACCCCCATAGTCCAGAAATATGGAGAATACGGGAGATTGTTGTCACATGTAGTACACAATCAGTACTTGCCAGAAATTCCTGCAGCTCCTTCAGTGTTGCTGTAGGTCTCTTGGCAGCCTCCCTGACCAGTTTTCATTTTGTCTTTTCATCAGTTTTGGAGGGATGACCAGTTCTTTGCAACGTTGCCGTTGTCCCATATTTTCTCCAATTTTTGATGATTGCCTTCACTGTGTTCCATGGTATATCCAATGCTGTGGAAATTTTTTTATACCCTTCTCCTGACTGATACTTTTCAACAATGAGATCCCTTTGATGCTTTGTAAGCTCTCTTTGAACCATGGTTTTTGCTGTAGCAGGCAACTGTGTAAATGTCAGGAAAATCCTACTAAGACAGCTGAACTTTATTTGGGGTTAATCAGTCTCTTTAATTGATGGCAGGTGTATACCCAAGAAGACTGAATGCTGTAATTAAATCAAAAGGTGTTTCAACAAAGTGTTAGTTTAAGGGTGTGCACACACGACAAAGTATTAGTGTAAGGGTGTGCACACTTATGCAACCAGCATATTGTATGTTTTTTATTTTTTATATTTTTTCCCCTAACAGATTTATTTTTCAATTGAATTGTACAGGTTAAAGGTCACATTAAATGTGGGAAAAGTTTTGAAATGATTTATTATCACAAAAACCTGGCATTTTAACAGGGGTATGTACACTTTTTATATCCACTGTATTTAAGTTTTGAGAGGACTTGCATATTTATTTGGTGAGACCGTATGAACCACTCCTAATAGCCTTGCTCTTGGTCAAACTACCGTTTGTATTAGTATTAATATTACACAGTAAAATTGGACACCCTTTGTTAAAGGGCCTAAAGTAGCTGTTGAGGAGTGACTGGTGGTAGTGGAAACTACCTTATAGTATGGGCAGAAGTGGGCATAGCTCGTAAACCTGTGACAGCCTTTCCCAGGTGTGTGTGTGTGTGTGTGTGTGTGTGTGTGTGTGTGTGTGTGTGTGTGTGTGTGTGTGTGTGTGCAAATAAAACCTCAAAGAATGTATGTGTCAGCGACTTGGGTAGGGACATGAAGCACTGATTGGACAGAGAGGGTGCTAGAGGTATTGACTTGGTCACTCAGCTGAGATCTCAACTCTATAGCTGTGATAGTGGGCAGTCTTATTGGGGATCTGGAGAAAGAGTGAGAAACCAGCCCTGGACTGACTGTGATCTCTGTGTGCTCTTAAGGGAAATTGCACTTGATGCAGAGAGCTCCATCTGGAAATATTGTGTGTGTACCTGTTATCCTCCCAGTGAATGTCCCTCCCACAGGTGCCAGTGGTGAAGATTGAGACTCCTTAATTACTGGTCGAGTGGTGAGTCATCACACAGGGCTTTAAAATGACTATGCTAACATTAGAAGATAGTTGTCACTGGCAGCTAGGTAGGTTGAATGTTTGTTTACATCTAAAAGTGGGTTTTGGAAACTTAATTTCAAAAATTAAATAATTTCCTGTGTATGGTTTGTACTCGGGGTCTGTGCCAAAAATTGACAAATTGGGTCAAGTCATAGAAGGCAGTACAATGAGATTGTTGATTACTGAGGGATCTGAGCCCTTTACAGTTGAGATTCTCCACCTTAATTAATTTGATTTTTGTAATTTGTGGCCCTAACAGGCTAAGTAAGTTATAGAGGTATGCAGAAATAACAAAGGACTATCTTATCAGCACTCCTAGACAGATTTGCATCACAAACCACTTTGGACTTCATAAGGTACTGGAAGTACTGCAAGCTACTTCCATCTCTTGGGATCTTTTATCAATGATCAAAATAGTACTCCCTCCATTCTTTTGCCTGGTCTGCCATTTCTGAAAACTTGCTGGATTTACTTTTTGATCCAGCTTATTGCTCGTACTACTAAATCTGATATGGCTCAAGGTAGCTCCTTTAATGGAGTGCATCTGAAAGGAGTGGTTCCATCTTCTGTAGCGCACAGTAATAAAGCTATGTGAGTTACAACCACTCAGCAATCTAAACTTTCCAAGGCTGCTTACCATCCCTCTTCCCATAATGCACCACTCAACTCTCCCATTCACTCCAGATTTACATCGTTATGTGAATTGTTTACAGAAGTAATCAAAAAAAGAGAGATAAGGTTCCACAACAGTCACCAATAACTAAAAACAAAAAGCAGAACACAACGGAAAGGCAAGCCAGCACTGTGAGAGTCCACAAAACACTTTATTAACACTACTGAGTTCACACGTTTTTGTCTAAGAAAGACTTCATCAGAAAAAACATCCATTAGCAAAAATCCTGTACTTAAATACACTCAATTATTCATAACACTTCTGTGTCTCTGCTGGACAATGGCACAGGAAAATAACTTTCTTGGGTGGTGTAAGCTATGGAACCTTGCTGGCTAGGCTTACGTAGGCCCTTGGGCCGATAGCCTAGTACCTACCTATGAACCTATGAACACCAATCATCAACCTCCCCTAATTAATCAATAAATGACATGAAAAACCACCATAGTGAGTTCATCCTCCGAAAAAATACAAGACATAATTAGCTGAAAAACATCATTTTGAAACTTATACAAGTAAATCTTTAAAGTTTCTTAAAAAATCTACCCACGTCTATCTAAATAATCTTTTTTAAAATGTATATTGTTAAATAGACTTCTAAAATTCATAAAATTCATTAAAATAATTCATTAAAATAAACACATATGGACATTCAAGGTATATATATGTATACATAACACCCCCTACTGGCCAAAAAGTATCATTGAGAATGTAAACCGTTAAAATTCATGTTGTAAAATACTAAATAATATGTGTACAATGTGTTAAATCATTTTAAGATTAAAAACTTCTTACTGATTAAATTCATCTCAAAGTTTAGCAGCCCTTAGTTTTAAAAGTGGAGCAATATTAATATGCTCATTGAATCCTGGGTAACTTGCTGCATCCAGGGCAACCTGCCAGTAAAGTTCTCTGTATTCTAGCAGGTTTTCCCAATCTCCACCTCTTATATCCACGTGTACTTGTTCAAGAATGTAAAAGGTGAAAGTGGCCTTTTGACAATCTACAGTGTGTTTAAATAAGGCATTCTTAACATTTTTTTACTTAATTTCATACATATGTTCGTAGATACGCCTATGAATTTTTCGCTCCGTCTTACCTATATAAAATGCATTACAGATGGAGCACCTAGCCATATATACTACTCTCTCACTGTTACTGTTAAAATAAAACTGGCCACTAATCTTCCTATCTATACTAGGAAGGTAAACACATTCAGTGTGCACAATGTATTGACATTGGGAGCAAGCCCCACACATGAATTTTAAGGGTTTACATTCTTAATGATACATTTTGGCCAGTAGGGGGTGTTATGTATACATATGTATACCTTGAATGTCCATATGTGTTTATTTTAATGAATTTTATGAATTTTAGAAGTCTATTTAACAATACACATTTTAAAAAATATTATTTAGATAGACGTGGGGTAGATTTTTTTATGAAAGGTTTAGTTGTATAAGTTTCAAAATGATGTTTTTCAACTAATTATGTCTTGTATTTTTCGGAGGATGAACTCACTATGGTGGTTTTTCACATCATTTATTGATTAATTAGGGGAGGTTGATGACTGGTGTTATGAATAATTGAGTGTATTTAAGTAAAGGATTTTTGTTAATGGATGTTTTTTCTGATGAAGTCTTTCTTAGACGAAAACGTGTGAACTCAGTAGCGTTAATAAAGTGTTTTGTGTACTCTCACAGTGCTGGCTTGCCTTTCTGTTGTGTTCCGCTTTTTGTTTTTAGTAATTGTTTACAGAAGGCTGTATGCAGATATCACAAGAGCTGTTATTTATTGGGCACAGTGACCCCAAAGAAGATTAAGCCTTTAGGAATGCACACACTTAAATGAACATTAATCTGTGATCATGAGTGTACCCCTCCAGAGATTTATAATCATTAGTCCATAATCTTGTGTATGCATTAACAGAGAAAGTAGAATAATTCTGTGACAGACAGAAGATGCAACAGTTTACAGTGAGTTGCTTCATCTGATAGCATGTATCTCCTGGCCATTTTACCTATGTAACAAGACAGTCAGTTTTGCCAGTTATAAAACTTATGAGTGATCACTAGTTGTAAATCTTCAGTCCAAAATTTGCTTCCTAGTAATGTAGCTGCAATGGGACTGCCAAAACTATCAGGTCTCCAGGCTAATATGAAAGAAAGAACTTCTTAGTAACTATAATAGTGCAGAAAAATAATTATCGATGCCAGATAGCTGGATTTGCTTGACTGGAAGAAAACTGAAAGGAGGAAAAACTGTTATCAGTACCTTGATGTAATGAGGACATAACAAAGTATACCCACTTCAGGAAAATAACTGAAAGGTGCATCTCTAAGGTATGTCTTCTGATATCAATTCAAGCTTCTAGAAAACAAGTGGCTAACAGGAGGAAGAAGGTAGGGCAACATGACAAACTTGTGTGTACAATCATCTTTTGTAATCATTCTAGTGCTGAACTTTCTGGGTACCGGGTAGGGGGTTACTTTCAGTAGAAATCCTTATACCAGTTAAAGCAACACATTGTGGCCATATGATTTATTGAATATCTTGTGGAGGGGCCTCACTGGGGAAATAAAAGTAACACACAGGTGGGTGTTCAGTGCTAAATTTTGATACAAATCCTGTGTGCAAGTGTCTGTATGACTGTAAAAAGAACATTGCTTTCAATATACATCATTTATATATTTTACTGCAGACAGTCCAGAAAGTATATAAAGCATTCGCTTGAAAGCTGTATAAAAAAATCAAGTTTTAAAAAATAAAAAAACAGAAAAACTAGTAGTCTTAAAACTTCTTTGATGAGCTCAGTCCCAATAATTTCCAAAAACTATGAAACCCAGGTAGTGTTCCAAAAAGCCTTTATTTGTCACAGACAAGCAATCCTCAATAACAAAAAAAATCAGAACATTTTTAGTTACTGAGGATCATTTCTCTGTGATGAATAAAGGCTTTTTGGAACACTACCTGGGTTTCATGACTTTTGGAAATTATTGTGACTGAGCTCATCAATGAAGTTTTAAGACTACTAGTTTTTCTGTTTTTTTTATTTTATCCTCAACACTCGTGTGGTGAGGTTGGAATTATAAAGATTCCTGTGCTTGTTCATTTTTTTATTTTTATTTTTTTTTTTTTTAAACTCAAGATGTTATGTAGTCCAATCTCGCCTACATTCTTACCCATGGGTTCGGAGCTGAATGTCGGCTCCGACTCGGCCAAACTTTTCTAGCTCAAAGTCTTTCTATTGGCTGAGCTAAGAAGGTATCCCGTGCTGCATTGCTCTATATCCCCAGATCTCGTTTGCCACTCGTGTAGCTCGGACGTGGTCTCGCTCTTGGCTGCGGCTAAGTACCCTTTTTTCTTCTTCTTGAGAGAATTTATTACAAACAAAAAGCTATTTTAATAGCTATTGCTCTTTTGGTGTTATTTGTGAAAATATTTTTGTAGTGTGTGTGTGATTGTTCTGTGGTATCCCACTAGCTGTTCCAACGGGCTAGGCCCGTTTCAGTTAGAGGACCTAGTCTGTCCCCTTGCTTCCCTGTGTTCCAACTTTCTGGCCTAAAACTGTTTTAGTTAGAGGTTTTAGTCTTAATCCCTCTATTGTGTGTGTGTCAGAGGATTGTTAGTATTTTTTTAGTGGTAGTTTTTTCCCGCACTAAGTGTGGTGTTAGTCTGTGGCTGGTTTTTTTTTTCCAGTCAGTGCTGTTCCTTTGATTTTTGGTCTGGGTGATTGTTGTTAATCCTTTACAATGTCTAAAGATTCTAAGGAGCATAAGCCCTCGGGCTTCAAGAAATGCTCAAAGTGTGGCTATAAAATGTCCATTACCGATGGGCATTCGGTATGTATATATTGTCTGGGAGCAATCCATCTGCAAGAGTCTTGCAGCTTCTGTCATGCATTTAGTCCCAGGGTGACTAAATTCTCAGGAAAGAAAGAATAAGTTAATTCTGAAGGGACTTCTGAAACCCTCCTTCGAAGAGGGTCTGGAATCTGCTTCCAGCTCCAAAGGTAAAGCCACTAAATCGAAAAAGAGGTCTCCGGCTCCTTCAGTCTCCTCGGAGCCACCGGAGAAAGTAGCTAAATCAGCTTCGACATCCTCGGCTCCACTATCTTCTGGGCCGCAGAGAGTGTCAGTTGTGATGGAACCGGCGTCGGCTCCAATTATATTGGAACCTATTCAGAGCCGATCACCCAGTATTAGGCAAGTATCACCTGAGAGGAGATCTCGATCTCCCTCCCTGTCCTCCAAATCCTCCAGGACATTATCGGATGTGGATGTTGATAGAGTGGTGCAGAGATTCCATCAGTCACTGGTCTTGGCGAAATTGTTCTCGGCTTAGTCCCAGTCGGCTCTGGAGCCCATCCTGCAATCAACTTCGATTCTTCCTCCTCCGAGCGCATCCCAGCTTTCGGAGCCGGAGTGCTCAGCTCCACGTGATGTTTCCAGGTCGCTTCCGATGGCCCCTCCTGCCTTATCGGTACGGACGTTAGCTTCAACCCCATCAGTGCCGTCCACGGGATTCAGGACTCTCTATTCTTCAGTCAGACCCGAGGGAGAGGCTTCGGGACATCCTTCAGTTCCTAGTCTTCCTCTCAGTGCTTCGGCGCGGGGAAGTCCAACTCCTGTCATGACTTCGGAGGCTGGTCGCTCCTCGGACTCAGGGGGGCCGGCCTTTGAGGCCATGCGGACTGCACTGGCCAGATCGTCAGTGACATCATGAGGGTCGGTCATTCTGTCCCTTACCTCTCTGGTGCGAGTCTCTGATCACCACCTATTTTAGACAGCGGAGCCCCAAGGCCTCAGGGTATCCCCATGAGTGGTCCCCAAGTTTCTGAGGGCCCCTCAGAGTGCTTGCCTGAGGAGCCCCCTAGAAAGAAAATGTGCAAGAGGAAGCACATAGACTCCCAGGATGAGTCTCTTACCTCAGATACTGACCTCGAGGAATCGGAGGGGTCCCCCAAGTTATCCTCTGAGGATGTTTCTTTCTCTGACATCCTAGAGATATTGAAACAAAGAGGTGACTGGCCGTCCAAGCCCCCCTCCGAGGAGGAGTCGGTTTTCCTGAAGGCATTCGGTGCTCAGCCCTCCGCCTCCTGGGTGTCTCCACCCTTCGACGAGCTCCTGGATTTGATTTGTCGAAGGGTGTGGGAGAACCTTGACTCTGTGGAACCAGTCCCCAGGAGACCCAATAAATTTCTGTCTGCTCCCCTGGGTAAGGAATTTCTGTCCAAGGGAGTCCCTGTGGATGCCATGGTGGTGGCAGCGGCCACTCAGAAGGAAGTAGCCGAGGCTTCTTCCACCGTACATCCTCCTAACAAGGAGTCTAGGACCATGGACCGGTATGGGAAGCATACCCTTTCTTCAGCGACCTTTACCTTACGGTCGCTGAATTACTTATCTCACTTTACACAGCTCCAGACAGATCTCCTCAAGGAGCTTGGAGATGCTCTCACGGGTAACGTTTCTGAAGCGGTGACCCAGACGGTTAATGCCTAGATGTCTTCCCTCAATTCCATCGTTAACTCCTCCATGAGGCTGACTTCATATGCAGCCGAGGGAGCGAGTAGGGCAGCAAGCTCAGGAGTCACCCTTAGGAGGCAGGCCTGGATGCGCCTTTGTCATTTTGCGGAGGCCTTCAAGTCTTCATTCACTGATGCCCCTTTTGATGGTTCCTCCTTGTTCAGAACCAAGGTGATAGACACCCTCCCCAGGTGCGAGCAGGAGGGAAAAACTCTGTCTGCTGTAGGGGTCCGTTTTTCCCTTCCCTCTAGGCCTTACCCCAAGGCCCAGAGGGGCGGAAAAATGTGGTTCAAGAAATCACAGAAGTTATTTCCCGGTGCACAAGGTGAGCCCCCCTCCAGAGGCAGAGGAGGGGGGGTTTATTCATGAAGACGCCGCCCTAGAGGCAGAGGAGGCCCCCGTAACTCGGGAGACTGCGATTCCTTTCGCGGTTCTCCCTACCGTCGCTCCTGATGGGAGGCCCGACTGTGCGTTTCTGGAGCCAGTCGGGGGTCGAATATCGTTATACCCAGAGGCTTGGCAAGACATCACCCAGGACCAATGGGTTTTACGAATAATTTCCAGAGGTTATGTCATCCCCTTTTCGTCAGACCCCCCCCCCCCTCCAGTCAGGGATTACACAGCCTTAGAAGTTTCAAAGCTGCTAGAAAAAGGAGCCATCCAGCATGTCCCCTCAGACCAGATCGGATTAAGGACTTACTCAAAATTCTTTTTGGTGCCGAAAAGAACAGGGGACCTGAGACCCATATTAGATCTCAGCCGTTTGAACAACCATGTACAAAAGTCCAGGTTCCGAATGGTCACATTGCAGTCTATTCTCCCATTGTTGGGAAAAGAAGTATGGATGTGCTCCATCGACCTCAAGGACGCTTACTACCATATCAAAATGGACTGGGCATCCATGAGTTACCTACGCTTCCGGCTGGGAGCCAGTCATTTTCAGTTTCGAGCCCTACCCTTTGGTCTCACCACAGCCCCCAGAGTGTTCACCAAATGCATGGCAGTGATGACTGCTCACTTGAGATGTCAAGGATTCCAGGTGTTTCCTTATCTGGATGACTGGCTCCTCATTGCTACCACCAGGCATCTACTAATTCAGACCAGGGATGCCACCATAACTCAGTGTCAACAGTTGGGCATAACATTGAACTGGGAAAAATCTGCCTTGTTGCCCTCACAGCATGTCACCTTTATAGGTGCAGAGTTAGACACCGTCCTCATGTGGGCGTTTCTACCACAGGAAAGAATCAGAGTTCTACAACAACAAGTTCATGCCCTGCTCCCTCTGTGAAGAGTGAAGGCAAGATTGGTTCTCCAACTCCTGGGGACTATGGCTGCAACAATTATGTTACTCTCTCTAGCAAGGTTACATATGAGACTCCTTCAGTGGCTTCTCTTTGCCCAGTGGTCTCTCCAACTGCTTCCACTTTCTCACCCCATTCTTCTCACGGATAGGTGTAAACAAGATCTCAGTTGGTGGCTTTACACCAGCAATCTGGACATGGGAAAACCCTTCGTTACGCCGCTCCCGATTGCCACGGTGACCACGGATGCCTCCCAGATGGGGTGGGGGGGGCATTATCTAGGCAGGACAGTCCAAGGCATGTGGCAAGAGCACGAGATACATTTGCATATCAATGTCTTGGAGATGAGAGCTGTGCTCCTTGCATTGCAGGCACTTCAGAGCTTTCTCCCTCTCGGGACTATTGCAGTCCACATGGACAATATGTCAGTGGTGTGGTATCTGAACAAACAGGGAGGAACAAAGTCATATCCCCTGTGCAGAGAGGCCATGCGAGTGTGGCAGTGGGCAGTGTCTTTCCAACATTTTCTGGTGGCAACGCACATTCCGGGGAAGTCCAACGTGATCGCAGACAGGCTAAGCAGAGCTATTCTGATGCCTTACAAGTGGTCCCTGAACAGTCAAGTTGCAGAACGGATCTTCCGCAGATGGGGTCAGCCTTGCTGCGACCTTTTTGCCAGCCCCCTCAATGCCAAATGCAGCAGCTACTTGACGTTGATCCCCCCTCTGGGGGAGTCACTCAGGGACGCTCTTGTCCACGAACGCTCTAGTCCACGATTGGCCCTCCGGTCTTCTATATGCCTTTCCTCCGGTCCCCTTGCTGTCAACGGTTATTCATAAAGCACAATCCTTGGGAAGCAGAATGATTCTGATTGCCCCACACTGGCCTCGTCATGTTTGGTTCCCCTTTCTCCATGCCTACCTCGTGGACGCCCCTTGGATTCTGGACCCACAACCAGACTTATTGACACACATGTCAGGGCAACTCCATCCCTCTCTGCGGACCCTCCGGTTGACGGCCTGGCTACTCCACTTCCGTCATTAGTTAGGTGTCATCATTTCTCCCCGGAGGTAGTTCATATCTTATCTTCCTCTCATAAGCCCTCTACCAGGAAGATTTATTCCAGCAAATGGAAGAGATTTTCAATCTGGGCTCATACCCAAGGGATTGACCCTTACACTGCTCCGATTTCATCTGTTTTGGAGTTCTTGTCTATGCTTTTTTGCCAGGGCTCAGTGTCAGCCACTATAAAAGTCCCATTGGTGGCGATTTCTAACCTTCATGTCGCGAATGAGCTTAGTCTGATGGCTCACAGACTCTGTAAAACTTTCCTGAAGGGCACTCTGTTGCTCCATCCTCCGGTGTCGGAACCTATCATGCCTTGGGATTTAAACTTTGTTCTACAGGCTCTTACTTCATCACCTTTTGAACCTGCAGCTACTTGTGATTTAAAATTCTTGACCTGGAAGACTATCTTTTTAGTAGCCATCACATCAGCCAGATGAGTTTCAGAGATTTAAGCACTATCAATAAAACCCCCATACTTGATTTTTCATAAGGACAGTGTTTGTCTTAGGCCGAATCCTTCCTTTCTTCCCAAAGTGGCATCTATCAGTAATCTTAATCAATCTATTGAGTTGCCAGGGTTTTTTCCCCAGTTCTCAAACAAGGCAGAATTTAAATTTCATCAACTGGATGTACACAGACAATTACGTTTTTATCTGTACAGAACCAAAGACCTCAGAAAATCTGATCAGTTGTTTGTTTCCTTTTCGGAAAACAAAAACTGGGTCTTCTGTCTTGCTGTCCAGGTGGATCTCCAATTGCATTTCTTTCATTTATTCCTCAGGGGGTAAAAAATCTACGGTTCCCAGTGAAGGCTCACTGTACTAGGTCTGTATCTACATCTACAGCCTATCAGGCCAGATTGTCTATGGATGATATTTGTGCTGCTGCTACTTGGGCATCTCCTCACACCTTTGTTACTCATTACAAGTTGGATGTCGTGTCTAGGGGCAGGTCTTCCTTTGGTTCCACAGTGCTCAGGAGTATTTTCCACTGAGCCTCCCAGGATTTAGGTGCTAGGGACACTGTCCCACGGGTAAGAATGTAGGCGAGATTGGATTACATAACATCAGGAAATTATGTACGCACCATAACATCCGATGTATGTAGTCCATCTCGCCTCACATTCTTACTTATCCTCCCTCCTTCCCCCTTCCTGGAGGATCTGGAGGTTAGGATCTGGAGGTTAGGTCTGGTTTCAGAGCTCCCTTCATTTTAGGTTTGTTCTTCCTTTCCTTGGGTGTTGTTATGCATGGAGAATGAGTGCTGGTGTTCGCAGCAAACTAGATCTGGGGATATAGAGCAATGCAGTATGGGATACCTTCTTAGCCCAGCCAATAGAAAGACTTTGAGCTAGAAAAGTTTGGCCGAGTTGGAGCCGACATTCGGCTCCGAACCCACGGATAAGAATGTGAGGCGAGATGGACTACATACATCGAACGTTATGGTGAGTACATAACTTCTTATTTTACAACATGCTTGTTGGCCCTCTTGTTATAGTAATTATATAATCACACAAACAGTTTTACCTAGAGGGCTGCTTGAGGACGAGTGTGAGAAAGCTGTGAAACGGGTATGCAGAGGATTAGAGAAACTTGACAGTTTTTGCTAATATTTACATAACATTTTATGCTCAAATCATTTATTATGTGTTTGAAAATAAATGTTAGGTGAATTCTGGCATGTATTTTGAGAGCACATATTGGTTATGAATAGATAATTCTTTGGGATATGTGGAGCTTTTGCTGCTTCATTGTAATACAGTTACAGGAAAAAAAAAATACTTGTGTGAAGTGTTTTATGGTTTAGAAAACTGCAACACCCTTAGTACTGCCTCACAGACAGTGACCAGAAGAGAAATGCACCTCTCATCAACCAACAGCTTTAAATGCTGTAGATACCAGTTTGCCACACTGTATTTTTTTTTACTGTGTGCAGCAGTACAGAGTGTGCTACAGCCTTCAAAGCTCTCCGGTTACTCTGATGCAGTTGTGTAATGGGTGTTGTATGTGTAGCTTGAGCTCGATAATGACACGTTTTGAAAAAGTCCAGGACAATCTTGTTTTACAATTTTCTGATGTCATGAAAGTGCATAGAAATGTACCTTTGGCTGCTTTCAGAGTGTGATGATAGTGTTCCATATAGTACAACATAACAGCCTCCCTCTTATTATAGCAAATGCATACCATTTGTTCTTTAAAGAGAAAAATGCAGTAACTGTCCAACAGTATATACATTTAAGAGGCTTATTATCCTTACAGAATACTTGTAAAAGGTACCACATTTGTTTGTATGTATGAGGAGTTTTAAATTAAAATTAATGTTATATATGTGTAGTGTATACTCATAGACCTCTTAGCTAGTGAAGATAATATTTTTCTTGTTGTTTCTATTTTAAAAACTAAATACCAGCCCACTGAAGTTTAAGGAATGAAAGAAAAATTATATTCCAGAATATATTTTTAGTTTTTAATATATTATTTTTCAGTCTCTGCTTGTCCATAGCAAAACTTATTTATATTTATATATATGTTTAAGGCACTGTTTAACGCTACAGAATAATAATAATGGTCTTGAAACAGAGGAAGCATTAATGAAGGAAGATTTTCATGTGATTTTTCATTTGGATGAGGGGGTAAGTTTAGTAATGTTTTTATGTGCTTTCCTGCTAAAATCTGGATTATTTGATTTCTTAAAAATGATAGTAGACTCAGTATTGTTCCATTTTCACATTCTGCATGAAAATATATACTTACAGTTTATACTGGGCAAAACTGTAATTCATAAAAAAATGGCACAAAATAATTGCTGTTTGACTTACCTTGTCTAATCATATATTTTATGTAAAAAATGAAAACAGTGATGTATTGTACAGCATCATCATACCTGGTAAGAGTACAGCTGTCCTCAGTAACGTAGGACTAAGGCAGTAGACATTCGGGCTGTTCAGCAAACAAGATTTTTGCAGGCTAAGTACTTCCCTGTCCCCTAATATACTCCATGTATATAAATAGGAATTATATTTTATTTAGTTACTGTCATTTGGTGACAGGGAATGCCCAACTGGGTCAGAAACCCATTTTCAGTGGAGGCCCGGGGAGAAAAGCTCCAGCAGTTATAATAAAGGATGGAAAGTAGTTAGACATATATAATCAGGTTAAAGACAAATAATACAATTATCCATAGTTGTAGGATGCACATTTGGTGGATGTGAAAGCCAGATAAATTATTTACATATCAATACAAGTAATAAAATTGTACATAGATTATAAGAAGCATATTAGGTGGCAGATAAAGCCAGATAATTATTTACACTAGGATATTTTTATAAAATGTTTATACAAAATATATAGCAGTCATACATCAGAAAAAAAGAGGTAATAGCTCGTAAAGAGCATATTCAGTAGTTATATGGGGTAGAAATAAAAGACAGTTACTGGAAGGATAAGTTATTAGGGATTAATGAGTTACAGTATGTCACATTGAGAAGAATACTTCCCAATTTCAGTTTATGGGATGTTGTATTATAAGTTGAAAGTATAGAGGGGTTTGCAGAGAAAGGATTAATTTGGTAGGATGTTAGAGGCAGGGTGGAGATAAGTGAAAGGAGAACAAGAAGGACAATAGGAGGTAGGGGGTTAGATGTTATTTGTTGGGCATGTGCAGGTCCAGGAATTGTAGAGGTAGTTTTTTAGTTTGAGTTTAAACTTTTTGCAATTTTCAAATCCGGTGATAGTTTCTGGTAGGTTGCATGACTCCCGTTCACTGGCCCAGTAATCAAGGAGCCTCAGTCCTCACCACTAGCACTAGTGAGAGGCGACCACATTGGTAAGGATAACAAGTACACACACAGTAAAGTACAATTTCCCTTAACAGCACACAAAGATCACAGTCAGTCTGGGGCTGATTTCCCCCTTTCTCTCCAGATCCCCAATAAGACTCCCCACTGGCACAGCTATAGGGTCCAGATCTCAGCCTAGTGGTCAAGCTAAAACCTCCAGCACCCTCTTTCCCCTTCCCTTGAGAATCAGGTGCCTCTCTATCTACCTGCCTTAGGCCTTGCAATGTAGGGTCTGAGAGCTGAGCCTGTCTCAACTCTCTCTTTGTAACCCTTCCCAGCTCCCCCTCCACAGGAAGTCTGGCATCCTCTGACAGTGGCGCCTCACTATCAGCCTGGGTACTACTACTCACCTCTACCTTTGCAGTCACTCTGTCCAAAGGAACATCAGTACCCACAAGCAGCTGTGGCTCACCTTCAGTCTCACTGCTAGAGTGTAGCTCCCTCCCTGAAGTAACCACCTCACCAGTCCTGGCTGCAAGTATGTGGTCTAACTGGGTCTCCCCCAGGCTACCAGACCCACATGCTTGTCTCCTAGCCTCACTGCGTGTAACTGTATTAACACATGATACTGCCTCATCCATATTATTCCCTATCAGGACATCTACAGGATGGTAGTTCGGTACCCTTGTTGTCTCGAGACAACCTACTATTGGCATTTTGTCTTTCCCACTTACTGGCTCCCTCACCTTTTGTTCCCCACCTTGCCTCCGTGGATATCTATATGCCACATGGTCCCACTGGATGTATTCAAAACATTTAACCCTAGGTCCTGGACTAGTGACTTCCCCTACTACTGGCAGATTCAGTTGGGACAATCTGGGCTGCCCACCATGGGTTTCTTTAGACCGATGAGCCATACTGGGGGTCCCTTTCCTGTGCAGGGATGCTCTGCTTACTAGGTATAGATCTCCCTTCTTCCCCAACTCATCTGAAGTAGCATACTGTCTATTAGCTAACCAGATCCTCATGTCCTCAGGCAAAGTGCTAAGGGCTTGTTCCCTCACCCAAAGGTCTGCCAGCCCTTCAAAAGTGGTGACGTGACATCTACTCACCCACCTATGAAAATAAGTGCTCAGTTCAGCAACATATTCACCCACACTTTCATCTGTCTTGCGTCTATGCTCACAAAACTTTTTCCTATAAGTGTCAGGTGTTAGCTTAAAAAATTATAACAGACAATTCTTAACAGCAGTATAATCAAAAAATTTGTGATCAGAAAGTTTAGACAACACAGTTTCAGCTTTACCATGGAGTAAGAGGGTCAAGAACTGTACCCAGAACCTTTGGTCAACATCATACTGTTTACATACCCTCTAAAACATATGAATGAAACTAAAAAATTATCCCCCTATGTAAACTGTGGAAGAAATTTACTGACCTTTTGTGCTTCAGGGGGCCAGTTACTCCCTTCCCCATTACCTCCATGACTCTGGTAAAGAGTCAGCATCTCCTTTTCATGCTGCCTCTACCTTTACTTCTCTACAGCTTCTAGGCATAGCAGTTTCTCATTCTCCTCAGCCTGTAGATGTATCAGTCTCTCTACTGCTTCTGTTTCCAAATGCCTGGCCTCCGACTTAAGTCTCTTTAGATCCAGATGGACTTTTAAGTCCTCTGCAGAAAGGTTGAGCTGTGCATTCTCTGAGTGTTGTACATCTCCATGGACAGTCTGATTGCCCTCCTCATTGCTGTTTTCTGCTGCAGTGTGACCAAAGCTGCAATCATGTCTGCCTTAGTCAGGTTTTCCATGCACCAGTCCCTTAGTCAGGCACATCTCAGCCAATTGGCTCCTAGACAGCTTGCCATACTCATCTGCTGACATGCTTGCCTGCTCTCCCTGACTAACTAAGCTAGCAAAAGAAATAAAACAATTGTGATCTGAACTCCGAATATTCACTGAGTGGCTGAATTAGAGTACAAAAAACACCTTCAGTGATCACTGTACACAAGGTACAGGAATTCAATATCCACACAACTACAAGCCAGTTGCCAACCAATTAATATGTGGTGTGGATATCCCACCACTGCCAACCAATTAATATATCACACCCATTCACTGGCCCAGTAATCAAGGAGACTCAATCCCCACCACTAACACCAGTGAGGGGCATCCACATTGGGAAGGATAACAAGTACACACATTAAATTACAATTTCCCTTAAGAGCACATAGAGATCACAGTCATCTGGGGCTGGTTTCTCTCTTTCTCTCCAGATCTCCAATAAGACTCCCCACTGGCACAGCTATAGGGTCCAGATCTCAGCCTAGTGGTCAAGCTAAAACCTCCAGCACCCTCTCTGTCCAACCAGTGTTTCGTGTCCCTACCCAAGTAGCGGACACACACAGTTTAAGATTTGATTTAGACACAAGCACACAGACATTCCTGGGGAAGGCTGGCACAGGTTCTCCAGCTGTGCCCCCATTCTGCCAGGCTATAAGGTAGTAATCACTACAACCAACCACTAATATCAGCTACTATAAGGCCCTTCCCAAAGGGTGTCCAGTTATTACTGTGTAATAGTACTGTTACCCAAATAGTAAGTGTGACTGAGCAGCAAGACTATTGGAGTGGCTTTGTACAGTATCACTATATACATGCAATGTACTCTAGAGCTTAAATTATCTCTACACAAAACAGCCACAGTTGAAAGGTTTAAAAATATTTAATGATCATCATCTTATCATCTTCTTTTGGCTGTTCCCATTAGGGGTCGCCACAGTGGATCATCTGTTTCCATTTCTTCCTGTCCTCTGCATCTTGCTCAGGCACACCAACCACCTGCATGTCCTCTCTCGCCACGTCCATAAACCTTATCTTAGGCCTTCCTCTTTTCCTGTTACCTGGTAGCTTCATCTTTAGCATCTTTTTCCCTATATACTCAGCATCCCTCCTTAGCACATGTCCAAACCAATGTAATCTTGCCTCTCTGGCTTTGTCTCCAAACCTTCCAACCTGGGCTGACCCTCTAATATACTTATTTCTGATCCAGTCCACCCTCGTCACACCCAGTGCAAATCTTAACATCTTTAACTGTGCCACATCCAGCTCTAACTCCTGCCTTTTTGTCAATGCCACTGTCTCCAACCCATATAACATAGATGGTATCACTTCCCTCTTGTAGACCTTCCCTTTCACTCTTACTGGTACTCTTCTGTCACAAATCACTCCTGACACTCTTCTCCACCCACTCCAGCCTGCCTGTACTATCTTCTTCACCTCTCTTCTACACTCACCATTACTCTGAACTATTGATCCCAAGTATTTAAACTCATCCACCTTCACCACCTCTACTCCTTGCATCCTCACCATTCCTCTATCCTCCCTCTCATTCACACACATATATTCTGTCTTAGTCCTGCTGACCTTCATTCCTCTTCTCTCTAGAGCATATCTCCACCTCTCCAGGGTCTCCTCCACCTGTTCCCTACTCTCACTACAGATCACAATGTCATCTGCAAACATCATAGTCCACGGGGACTCCTGTCTGATCTCGTCTGTCAACATGTCCATCACCATTGCAAATAAGAAAGGGCTCAGAGCTGATCCTTGATGTAATCCCACCTTCACATTAAACGCATCCGTCACTCCCACCGCAGACCTCACCGCTGTCACACTACCCTCATACATATCCTGTACCACTCTTACATACTTCTCTGACACTCCCGACTTCCTCATACAATGCCACAACTCCTCTCTAGGCACCCTGTCATATGCTTTCTCTAAGTCTACAAAAACACAATGTAACTCCTTCTGACTGTCTATGCACTTCTCCATCAACTCTCTCAGAGAAAACATCGCAGCTGTAGTGCTCTTTCCCAGCATGAAACCATACTGCTGATCACTAATCATCACGTCCCTTCTTAACCTAGCTTCCACTACTCTTTCCCATAACTTCATGCTGTGACTGATCATTTAATGATAAATAATAAAGACACACTTCTGAATACACAGTGCTAGTCAAGAGTTCAGACATCATAGGAAAATGCTTAAAATAATACTGTTGAATAGTTCTGACATAAATATAGAAAACAGCTAGACTAAACTTATTATTTTCTATCTTTTCCTAAGAGCAATAACAATTCTAAATAAACTTACATATAGAGCAAAAGCAAAGGACTGGTGAGTTGTTGTCAGCTTTAGACAAAATCCAAAATGCTCCCTCTCTCTCTGAGACAATATTTTAAACTGATAATACAGCACTGCTCTACATTACATCATTCTTGACACTTCTCTGGTTTCCCAGGCTAACAGAAACTCAGAGTTTAACATAGTTTTGATCTTGCACCTGGTCAGGAAACCACAGCAATTAAAGACATTATGTATGTAAAATCTAACAATTAACTGTGGTCTCAAAACAAGTGAAAGAATCTGCTGGTCCAGACATCACATCTCTGAGTTTGAGATCAAACAGTCATACAAGGCTTGACTTATCAGCTTTCTTCCAGCATAATGCACTGCTGTTACATTTTTGACGTTCAACATTTAACACAATTTTCTTTTATTTAAGAGAAGAAGCCTGTGGCTTATATTAATATTTACAAATGACAGAATTATCTGCAAAACTCTATCTAGCTAGTCTGGCAGCCTTCACATATCTTCACGGGTTGTTTCAACGTTTAGTTTTGTCATAAGAATAGACTCTATCAACGGCTTTTTTATTGGGTTTGTGTATGTGTATGAGTTGTCTATTGGCTGATCTGAGGTTTCTGGTGGAAATATAAGTTTGCAGGGTAGATTTTAGGGCTGGACAGTTATCTGGTTGATATATTAGTTTGTGTATGATTGAGAGTTGTAAACTGCCTCACCAGCCTCAGTAAGAAGCTGAGATTCCGCATAAAGTCCTCAAAAGCTAGTTACGAAAATAAAATTTCCAAAGATTCCAAAGACAACCACAAGGCATTCTATAGTTATGTCAAGAATCTAAATGGCAATGCTCAGATCTGCTCTGAGCTTCAACAGAATGGCATTAAATATACTGATCCCAAGGATATTGCCAATATTCTGGCAGATCGATTTAGTGCCAACTTCACCCCCCTCTCACCCCCTAAAGGGCCCATCTCAATACCAAAAGATTGCCAAATTCCAGTAATCACAGCCACACAGGTAGAAACCGCACTCTCCAAAGCTAAGAATACAGCATCCATGGGACCAGATGACATCCCAGGCTGTGTACTACATGAACTGCAAAATGAACTGGCATCTCACCTAAGTGTCACGTTTAATCATAGCCTCACCTCAGGCTTCATGCCCACTGAGTGATGCACAGCTACAGTTATCCCACTCCACAAGGGGGGATCCACCTTGGATCCTGTGAACTACCGTCCCATCAGTCTGACGAGCCTGATCTGCAAGGGCATGGAACCCATTATCATGGAACTTATAAACAAAGACACTGGCAACCTTCAAACACTGGACCCCACCCAGTTTGGGTTTGTGAAGGGCCGATCTTGTCTCCTGAACCTGATTGACTTCTTCAAATCAGTCTTCAGTGCTGTGGATGAGGGTAAGGCGGTCCATACAGCCTATATGGACCTCGCCAAGGCCTTCGACACCATCCCCCACTCTGGAATCATAGATAAACTTACTAAGCTGGGCATAAATCCCTACGTCACTCGATGGGTTGCCAACTGGCTTACTGACAGAACCCAGACTGTAAAAGTAGCTGACTCCAAATCCAGCTCCAGACAAGTGACAAGTGGAGTACCTCAGGGTTCAGTCCTGGGACCACTCTTGTTTAGCATCTACTTCTCTGAATTACAGGCCAGAACTAAGGGACTCTGGCTAACAAAGTTTGCAGATGACTGCAAACTGGAAGCAATTGTTGAATCCCCAAATGGTGTAGATATTCTACAAAAGAGCCTTTCAGAAACAGATGCCTGGTGCCAGAGCCATGGGCTCAAGCTAAATGCCAAGAAATGTATAGTTATCCCCTTTGGAAAAAAAACATGTACCCATGAATTACCACATAGGTGGCAGTACACTAAACATCGAAAGTGTGATGAGAGACTTAGGGACACAGTTGGACAGTGGTCTCGCTTTTGATAAACACATCGCTACAACAGTCAGGAAATCCTTCTATGTGGCACACCTCATCACTAAGGGTTTTTCATCCAGAAAAAGGAGGTCATTGTCCCACTGTACTCATCCCTCATTAGACCCATTATAGAGTATAATGCCCCGTTTGGTATGTACCTCACAAGTTATCTGCAACAGCTGGAAAGGCCACAGAAATACCTCACTAAAAGAATCACAGGCCTAAAGCAGATGCCATATGCTGACCATCTAAAAAACTCCAGCTATACTCTGTGGCATATCGTCTCCTTAGAGGCAATCTCTGCTTAACATACAAGGCCATGTCAAACCCAGAGCTGTTGGACATGCTACACTTAAAGAAATCCCAATCCCTCAGAGCCACACGTTCCAGGGATCTAAACCTTGTCATCACAATGAACAAAACATGCTGGAGGGATAGGTTCCTGACCCAGAGACTCCCCATACTCTGGAATAGACTGCCCATACATGTCAAGCAGAGCGTCTCCTTGGCCCTCTTCAAAAGGAACCTTGATGATTGGATGGGAGATAGGAAATTCACCCTGGGGATCATGTCAGTCACCCTGCTAGACAGGGGTCCAGAGAAGTAAATATTGTGGGAAGAAATATCTAGGGAATTGTTATGGCTAGGCTTGTATAGGCCATAGGGCCGATAGCCTAGTACCAACCTATGAAATAGTCAAGACAGTGGGGGAATTCTAGCCAGTTGAGCTTCTTTAATGTATAGCAGTAGTGAGTGCGATATGATGAGCTGGTGGCAAATTTAGCAATTTTCTAATAACAAGAATGGATTGTGGCTTTGAGAGAGGTGTGTAGATTTGTAAAATGGGAGTACCATAGAATAGAGAGGGGATCAGGTAGGTATTAGCTAGAGCTTTTTTGGTATCTGGGTTCATAAAGTTTTTATGTGTATCAATGTTTTTAGTTTTAAATGAGTTTTTTTTATGGCATTAAGTATGTGTTGGTTGAATGTGAGTTTATCTATGGTGATACCCAGTAGTTACTATTACTACTAATTACATTTTACACTAGTTACAATTTCAATTTCAGTTTTGTTATGGGAGTAGATTTTGAAATCAGATGTGTTAGTTGTAGGAGAAAAAAGTAAAAGCTTAGATGTGATGTTTTCCTATCTCGCCTTCATTCTTAACTGGTTAGGTTTGGAGCCAATCCTCAGTTCTGACTCGGCCTAATACAAAAGTTTGAGGTCTTCCACTAGCTCATGGATGTAACCCTATCCCATCATGCCCTAGGAAAGCTCCCCAGATCTCTTTTGCCACTAAACAAGATCAGGTGCTTCCATACTGGCTCTGGCTAAGTGGAAATTTCCTTCTCATTTTTTGGATAATTGTTCTGTGATTATTACTGTTATATATAGCTAGTGTTTATTGAATAGTTTTAGAGTGTTTGCTTCTACTGTTTTTTGCTGTTGGCCATCGTTCTTTCTTCTCAAGGCCTTTTACTCTCACCCAATCATGTCTTAAATTTCTCTCTCTTAAGACTGTTTTAGTTAGAGGGTGGGCTTCCTTTCCTTTAACTTTTCATAACATCCACTACAGATAAGGGTTTTCTTACAAAGGGCGTCCCAGTAGATGCTATGGTGCTGGTGGCAGCCACTTAAAAAAACTTTCATAGACCCTCTTCTGCCCATCTGCTGAACATGGAGTCTCGTACGATGGACAGATATGGAAAGCGCACCATTTCTTCAGCGACCTTTGCACTCAGATCACTGAATTATCTCACCCACTTTACCAGACTTCAGAGGGATCTCCTGAAGGAGTTAGGAGATACTTTCCAAGGTTCAGTAGCTGAAGGGTATCAGAGAAGGTTTCCTCTCAGCTCTCCACCTTAAATTCAGTGGTCAACTTCTCCATGAGACTCATTTCTTATGCAGCGGATGGAGCGAGTAGGACACCAGGTTCACTAATTTCCCTGAGGAGACATTCCTGTATGCACTTGTGCGACTTTGCGGAGCCCTTTACATCTTCTTTTGTTAATGCCCCTTTCGATGGCTTGTCCTTATTTGGGCCAAAAGTCAAAGACACACTAACCAGGTGTGAACAGGAAGGGAAACCTCTCTCTGCCATAGGAATCCATTTTTCACTACCTTCTAGACCTTAGTCAAAAGGGAGAAAAAATGTGGTTCCAAAAATCCCAGAGAGTTTTTCAGAACACACGTGGTGATTCTTCCCTCAGGGGCAGAGGGGGAATTAGTAATGAAAGACGCTGGCTGCATTTCAAAATCAGGGCAACAGGGAATACTTTCCTGTTACTCCCTTTCAGCGCTCCTGAAAGGAGGCCCGTCTGTCCATCTCTGGAGGCAGCGGGGGTTGCTTATCTTTGTACCCAGAAGCCTGGCTAAAAATAACAAAAGACAAGTGGGTACAATGCATTGTATCCAGAGGTTACTCCATACCCTTTTCTTTCCCTGTCCCAAAGATGAAAAACATCCCGGATGTTTCATAGAGTCAAAGGGAACAAGCAACTCTAGAAATACAAAAGTTGCTAGAAAAAAAGAGTCATCCAGACAATCCCCACAGAACAAATAGGATCCGGAACTTACTCAAGATTCTTTTTAGTTCCAAAGAAAACAGGGGACTGGAGACCCATCCTGGATGTCAGCAAATTAAACAAGTCAGTAAGAACATCAAAGTTCTGGATGGTAACACTGCAGTCGATATTCCCTTTCTGGGACCAGACGACTGGATGTGTTCTATAGACCTCCAGGATGCGTACTACCACATAAAAATGGGCAGGCAATCCAGGAGTCATTTGCGCTTTTGGCTGTGAGCCAGTCACTACCAGTTTCGAGCTCTGCCCTTTGTTCTCACTACAGCCCCCAGAGTGTTCACCAAGTGTATGGCAGTAGTCACGGCTCACTTGAGACACTTAGGATTCTGAGTGTTTCCATACGTAGACAACTGGCTCCTAACCATCACCACCGAGCATCTACTAACAAAAGCGAGAGACACCACCTTGTAGCTGTGCTCTCACCTAGGAATCACAATAAACTATGAAAAATCTGCCTTGTTGTCATCTCAGCATATCATTTTTATAGGAGCAGGTCTAGATACAACAAATATGATGGCAAAATTTCCTTCCAAAAGGGTGCAAATTCTACGATGTCAGATCCTAATCCCAGATAGGGTTGGGGGGCATTACCTGGGAAAGACAGTCCAGGGCACTTGGCAGGATCACAAGGCCCAGTTGCACATCAATGTCCTAGAGATGAGAGTGGTGCTTTTAGCGTTGCAAGCATTCTAAGACTCTCTTCCACTAGGAGCTATTGCAATACAGACAGACAACATGTCAGTTGTATGGTACATAAACAAACAAGGAGGAACCAAGTGTTACGCCTTTTATTGGGAGGACCTGAGAGTATGGCAGTGGGCGACTTCCTCCCAACACTTTCTGATAGCAACACACATCCCAGGGAAATCCAACATGATAGCAAACAAACTCAGCAGAGCGATTCTGATGCCTCAAGACTGGTCCCTAGAACAAGAAGTGGTGGAAAATATTTTCCACAAATGGGGCCAGTCTTGCTGCGACCTTTTTGCCACGTCCATGAATACCAAATGCATTGCCCTGATCTTGCCCTAATCCCCCCTCTGGGGGAGTCACCAAGGGATGCACTTGTACACGATTGGCTCTCAGGTCTCCTCTATGCATTTCCTCCCTTTTCGTTGATACCCAAAGTTCTTCAAAAGTCAATTTCTTGGGAAGGAATTTGATACTCTTCGCCCCTTACTCCCCTTCTTTTGGCCTCATCTTCAGGAGAAGCCGTGGATTCTGGACGCAGTTCCAGACTTTCTGACCCATGCATCAGTGATGCTCCACCCCTCCCTGCAAACCCTCAAATTGACAGCTTGGCTGCTCTGATTCCAAACATAGCCAGGCTCCCTAACCTTTCTCCATCAGGAAGCATATCCTGATCTCGTCTCATAAGGCTTCAGCAAGAAAATTATATATGAGCAAATGGAAGAGATTTTCTTCTTGGGCCTTGAAAAACCGCATTGACCCCTTCTCTGCTCCTATAGCCTCCATTCCTGAATTCATGGCAAAGTTATTTAATGAAGGCGCAGCTGTAGCTACTATTAGGGTTCAGTTAGCAGCGATATCTAATTTCCATATACGTGAGTGTTGACTGCCGAATGTGATGTCCCACAGACTCTGCAAGACTTTTCTTAAGGGCACTATTTTGTTGAGACCACCCATTAAAGCCCCTCCAGCACCATGGGACTTGAACTTTGTCTTATTCCATTTGATTCTTCCCCCTTTTGAACCTCCATCATCCTGTGATCTAAAGTTTTTGACTTGGAAGAGAATTCTTTTGATAGCCATCACTTCTGCTAGGAGAGTTTCAGAGCTACAAGCATTGTCTATAAAGCCCCCCCTACATGCTTTTCCACAAAGACAGAGTGTGTCTATGAACAAACCCATCCTTTGTACCCAAAGTATGCTCAGAATCTAATCTGAACCAATCCATAGACCTACCAGTTTTTTCCCCAACCATGGCAACAAGGCAGAATATATGCTACACCAACTAGATGTACATAAACAATTATGCTTCTACTTACATAGGACAGAGGACTTCAGAAAATCTGACCAATTATTTGTATCATTTTCAGACTACAAGAAAGGTGCTCCTGTATCTAAAGTCACACTTTTGAAATGGCTATCAGATTGTATTACTCGTACTTACAAATCTCAAAACAAAGAACTCCCGACAAAGTAAAAGGTCATTCTACAAGAGCCATAGCGACTTCTTCTGCCTTTTGGGCGAGACTACCAATTGATACCATTTGTGCTTCAGAAACATGGACAAGGCTTCATACCTTTATCACTCATTACAAACTGGATTTAGCCTCCAGGAACAGGGCCTCTTTTAGGTCCACTGTTCTGAAGAATATTCTTCCTTGAGCCACCCAAGAAATACAGTGCTAGGGACGCTGTCCCAACCAGTTAAGAATGAAGGTGAGATAGGAAAACATCACATAAAGAAGTTATGTACTCACCATAACATTCCATGTGTGTTGTCCATCTTGCCTTTATTCTTACATACCACCCTCCTTCCCCCAAGCTTTGGCTGCTGGAGAACAGAGCAGATACAACTGGAAATAAATTTTCTCTGACCTTCTTCATTGCTATAAATTTTCTGATAGTTATATTTGGTAGCTATTGTTATATCAGCAAACAAGATCTGGGGAGTCTTCCTAGGGCATGATGCGATAGGATTACAGCCACGAGGTAGTGAAAGACCTCAAGCTTTTGTATAAGGCCGAGTCAGAACTGAGGATCGGTTCCGAACCAAACCAGTTAAGAATGAAGGCGAGCTGGACAACACACATGGAACGTTATGGTGAGTACATAACTTCTTTTTTTGTTAGGGTTTATAGCTGTGCATTGGTTAGCCATGTTTCAACTGCAGTGAATGCAGTTTGTGTTTTTTGCAGCAGGTCAGGCATATTGCTAGAGGATGATATGGCTGTAGAATCGTCAGAGCATTGCATTAGTGTGATGTGATGGAAAACTGTGTAGGTTATTTATAAATATATTGAAGAGGAGGGGTCCTATAACAGGTAAGTATTCTCTTCTAGATCTCTTCATCACTCGTATCCCTCAAAGACCAACAGAAATAAAATGTTGACCCAGCTCCATCAGTAACCATGTCCATAGTCATGCTATCCTCTCATTTAAAGGTCCAAAGCCACCCCTATTTTTACTGAAGCTACATCTATAGCGCAATACAAAGAAGATGATGTAATTGACACAGAGAGATTAGACTGGTCTCCACTATTCCAAGAATATAACTGCAGCAAATGCCCTACATTATTTTCAAATCACCAGCAGAGTGCTCCTAAACACTTCCCAATAACAAATAGACAATTAAAAAGACAAAGCACCCCATGGCTAAACTCCACTATTAAGAAACTCATGAAGCACAGTAGTAACGTTTATATAAAATGGAAAAATCAAACGACAATTGAAGGACACCCACTTCTTCTTTACCATAAGACATAACTGAAAACTAGAAACTAAGAAAGCCAAATTGTCCTGCCTGTGCACAAAACTGTTATACTCCATAGTCTAGCTGAAGCAATTCAGGAACATAATTGAGAACATAGTCAATTTCAACAATAACATTTCTAACAATGTGGACAGTATGACAAATATAAACTGCCTGGGAGAGTTCAGGTATCTAATAAGAACTCCAGTCAGGCTCTGTACTAATCACGCTGTGCAATCCCTTCAAGACATACATACCCCACCCCACCTCCAATATCAACCCACAAAGTCATGCTGACTGTCAGCGCTCATCCCACAATCTTCACCTGCTTCAAATTCCTCAGACCTCTCCTTTTTACTTCATAGAGATCTCAGCTAAATCAGTAAGAAAAATACTATAAACTTTATAAACAAACATACACCCCAACTGCATACATTACACCTGCTTCCTTGACAGTATGTGCCAAACAGCTATCTAATACTCACATCTTCAACCAATCCATCCCCACAGGTAAAATCCATACTCAGTTCAAGCACTTACTTATAACTGCAATTTCAAAAATTCCAGTATCCTCCCGTTTGAGACTTTTGATCTGCATTCATTCTTTGTCCTATCAAGAGTCAAATGAAGAAGGCTACCTGACAGAAGTTATATTTATAGACCTTTGCATGACTTTTGAAAGTATTGACCATCCAATAGCAATATGCAAGTTTAACACCACTGGATTTGGTATCAATACAGACCACTGTTTTCAAAACCTACCTAGTAGAACATTTTTAGCAGAGAGAGGAAATCTACAAACTAGCACAGGCAAATTCTCTGTATGAGCACCTCAAGCTTTTTATTAGGCCCTACAATGTTTTCTGTATTACTGACATCACTACTTTCATCTTGCCAACTAACCATGTACACTGTGCACATGACAGCTGTCTGAACAGATCCACAGAAAGACTTCCCAACTCTTTGCATATAGCTTGTGAGTAATTATCTTACTCTAAATACGATCAAAATAGTAGCCATTTCTTTTGGTACACAAAAAGCTAGCAACGTTCTTCTATTAACCATTCTCCCACCCAACATGGTATCTATAACCATGGGAACAAATGCAAATACCTAAGACTAACTTTTGATCCAGCTCTGTCATTCAGAACTCCCACCAGCTTGGGTTTTAAAAAATTTTGACTCAGCTGAAAGCTGTCTACTCCATCTTCAACCATGTAACAAAGGAAGCTATGCAAGCTGTAGCTAAGAATGTGCTTATCCCCAAACCTTAGCACACTCTACCAATTGTCTTCCTCTACTCAGCCTATAATAATAATAATAATAATAATAATAACAAAATTCAAATAACTATACATTCTGTCTGTAAATTGTTCAACATCTGTCCTCAGCTAGAGTACCATTACATCACCCTACCAAAAGCCTACCAGCTACCAGTAACAGCTCAGTTCATCTTTCTGTTATTCATTCTTACTTTCAAGATACTGAATTGCAGATTCTGCTCCTCTGTTGGAATCAGGTTACATATAAAGTCATGACAGTAATGTTAAGACTCTCATATGGCCCCACTTTGGACTCAGTGGTTCAGAAAAAAAAAAACTTTAGTGAAATTGTACCTTCTAATTGATGCAACCTCCACATAGAGCTCAGGCAAATTACAGAATACTTAACTTTTGGAAAAAAAAAACAGGTGGAACATCTTAAAGACATGTACAAATGTTCCTGCTTTCTGAGTAGAGAGTAATATTGTAAAGCAATCCTCTAGTCCCAACAAACACCTTACTTCAGTACACTAATTAAACAGTAGGACATATATCCTCATAAGAGCGAAGCATCACCATTGTAAATATCTAAAAAGTCTTAACCACCGTTCTAACTTATGAAAACAACACACTTTGCTACTAACAGACTTGAATGCACACCATATTGTACTGTTCTACTAACAGTTGTAATTATAATCCCCCAAAATGATATATAAATGCGCACTGTTCTAAATATTAAACAGCAAAACTATGGCAGACTCCCAAACTAGTCAAGAAGTATTGTTGAATCTCATTCTGGCTGCCCAATGTAAAGTCAGTTAGTAAATACTACAAATGATAGATGTTAATTATCTGTCATTGGAAAGTGTCTTTTCAGGGAAACATGAAGTGTTATCAATTCAGTGTTAGTCTTTATATTTCTAGCTATTATTTCACTTGTATCTGTAAAATTATATGTAAACTGTGAAACAAAGCTCACTGACATTGATGTAATTCTCATGCTGTATTGTACCATGTCATAACATGTTGTAAAAATTGTGCTTAGGCACTCAGGTGAAAATGGTCCTAGGACTAGCTCACTTACCCTCAATAAATAAGTAAATAAATAAAAATACACTGCAGAGCTTTCCCTCTCCACATCTTCACTGTTGTGCTAGTATTTGGACAAACTCCTAAATAGCTGTTAGCAGCTCTTTCAGATTTTGAAGTTTAAGTTCTAAGATACTGAGTTTTCATCCTTTTTTTCACAATTTTTTTCCTTTAAAGGAGTACCGCACCCACAGACTCAAAAAACATGTTTAAAACATCATGGCATGATGTTTCCTATACTTTAACAGCACTCTGGGATTATTTACAGGGTTTTAAATATTTTTATGTAATTCCAGACTCTGACCACCTGGAAGCCAGCATATTGCCGTGGTTTGGATAAATCAGGTTGCCATTCAGTATCCCAGAAATCATTGTTTGGCTCAAAAATGTTACATCATGCAGGCCTCCGTTTGCCTAAAGCTCCTGTCATTTCGTAGATGTTGCATGCGTACAAAGTACTGAGTAAAATAGAACAGTGTAAGTAGCATTCCCTGCTGCTGAATGACTACTTAAAACAGAAACAGTGCAAATGTCACAGAACACACTCAAAGTGCTGTTTACTGCTGCCTTTTTTCTAATTTCGTTTAAATGGCACTAATTTGTGAGACAATGAATTCCAGTCTATTTACTTCTCCCCTCCCCCGTAACACTTAGCTTCCCTAGCTGTCAAAGTCCTGAGGGTAATTTGACCAATTAATTCCATTGATTGGCAGATCTCAGCAGGGTGCTTGACTCATGTAGTTTAATCTTTGCTCTAGCATTTCCTTTGTTACAGGGGACATTTTTTTTGCTGCACTATTGTCATGGCCTTACTTGACTGCATTTGCATCCAGTTTATGTAGCAACTCCTGTAAGGTCTTGTAACAAGGAGCTAAATAAAACATTTATACTATTAACCAGTTTAGATCTTTATTAATGTAAGTGTTAAGGTATCACTTCATGCTTCTACCTTGTTAAAAATTGAGATTTACATGTGCAAAGTGTGTTGGTATGCAATGTTTGCCTACATATGTTTTTACTCCACTGGTTGGTTTGCAAAAAAAACCTTTTGCAGTGTCCCTGGATTTGTCTTTGTACATACAAACCACATTGCCATATTTTCCCCTTCCTTTTTCTTTAGAGTAATTCAACAACTCTATTGTTTGTATTACATGTTTTTCTTTCTTTTTTGTGAACGCTGTTCAAATTATCAGAACACCACTCTAACACGTGTGTTGGTTATGCAGTATTCAATATAGCTCAACTGTGCTAGTTAGCATCAATCGACAACTCTATTTTAGTACTGCATGTTTTTCTTTCTTTTTGTGAACACTGCTCAAATTAAAAGAATGCCACTCTAATACGTGTGTTGATTAAGCAGCGTTTGGTCATTCAAATTGTACGTGTCTCTCTGAGCAGAATCTGTGCTGGTTAGCGTCCTACGCTTAACACTATCACTCCACATAAGTGTTGCACTGGTATTTTACTTTTTGGCGTGCGCCTATCTGAATTGTTAACCACGCCACTCCAGCGTGTGAGTTGGTCAAATGGCGTAATGCTAACTACCAACAAAACTGTACTTTAAGTATCCATTAAGAGTACAGTGTGCTGGCCAATTCCACTCATTATACCAACCCCTGCATGTGTTCTTAGACAGCTTTGCTTTTTAATTGTTTATGTCAATTGCTGCATAGTTTGTTGCTTGAAACAGTTGTGAGTTTTAAATCTTGCCTAAAAGTGTATGTTACTGTATGCCAATGTGCTACTATACTACTTACTAAGTGCAATTTTCTCTCTCTGCTTATCTCCTCTTCTCCAGCTTTTTCCGCTCAACAATACCCTCTGCGTCTACGCCTGGCTTGAATACCTACACCCAAAACATAATATAGCAAACTCCACGGCTTCAACCCTTGTATGGGAATAGAACTAAGCCCTTCCTAGAAGGTGTTGAGAAAGTATGTACTACGGCTGCTAAACCTCTGTATTATATAGATACCCAAAGGCCGACTAGGTGTTCAGTAAGCTCCCCTACCAGGAAATCCAGCAGCCTACCTACTTATTTAATTTCTTCTTTCTTCTCTAGTTCCCCTTTTCCCTCAAATTAGCCCTGTTAGGGATCTGCCTCGGTGGAGCTACTGGTGCACTACCGCATTTATCCACTAGGTGGCACCCTCCCCCCCATTATCCTCAATTTCTTACATTTTGTTGTTTCTCATCTCTGTAATTCTTTATACAAGCTCTACCTTCCCTTTACTTTTCTATCAATACTTGACTTTAAAACATTGTAGCTCACTCCATTCTGCTAAATCCCCTGTCCCCAGTACTTACCTTTCAGCACTTCAGCAGTCCACTGATAGGTTTCCTGCTCTCATCCAGCCTTCCTGGCTCTGCCCGCTCCGTTCGCCCTACGGGCTCACTCCGCTCCCCTACCCTGCCCCCAAATTCCACCCGCCCCCAGTACATCTAAATTTATCTCCCCCCCATCTCTCCCTCCCCTCTCTTCCAACCAATCCAATCTCTCCTAAACCATCCCCTTCCTCTCTGTAACCACTCCCCCTACAATCTTCCCTGTAACCACTCCCCCTAATATTTTACAAACTCACCATCACCTCAACTTACTTTCCTACCACTACCATCATGCTATCCGTTCCTCTCAAAACCTTTCAACTGTCTTCCTTCCTTCCTTCTCCTTCTAACCTCCCTATACCACATCACTTCCTATACTCATATCCACTTACTCCCTCCTCCTCTTATTCCCCAACACCACCCTGTCTCTCACTACCACAACATATCCACTTCATTAATTCCTTCCTTCCCATTACTCTTCATAAAAATTAAACTTTTTCTTACATCAGATGCAAACCTTAAATGTAAACCACATTTTTACCAGCCTCCTCCATCTACAAATAAAACTAAAAAGAACCTTCCCCTTCCCACAATCATTCACTTAGCTGGAGACATTCACCCCAACCCAGGTCCTACCTTTCATCCCACAAACCCTCCTAACAACTACAAACAATCCTCTAGCAAACAACTCAAATTCCTTACTATTTATGCCCAAAGCTTAAACAATAAACTATCCCTCTTCCATGCCTGGCTCAACCATAACTCCCCTGATATAGCAGCTATCACTGAAACCTGGCTAAAACCTCACATGAATGACTCTGAGTTCCTACCCCCAGGATTCCATTCTCTACGATGCGACCGACCTAATAAAAGAGGCGGTGGTGTTGCTCTGGTCTACTCCGACCTCTTGTCCATTACTCCCTACCCAAACCCTATCCCATCGTTCAATAAGACTGAACTAGTAATTGGCCTACTAAAATTGAACAACCATATAATTATCTGCATCATCTGTCTCTATATTCCTCCAGGCAACAATACTAATACTCTAAAAGACATCCTATCCTGGACTTCCTCTAATATTAATCTAGAAACCTTCATTTTAGGTGATGTAAACATCGATTGGAGTAAAATCTCAAACCCAAATCCCTCAATAACCATCAACCTATTTAATTTCTCCCAACTCATTAACTCCACTACCAGACCAAACAAAGCTAATCCTCCTGGCTCCATACTTGATTGGATTCTCGTATCTCATCCAAAGAAAATAATAAAATCTGACACCTCTCCAGACCCTCTAGGAGATCACCTCCCTGCTTATGCCATACGAGCTACTTCCTCCCCCCCCCCACTCCCACCACTACATTCACACTCAAAACCTCTCTAACTTTAACCCTACCTCCTTCTCTGACTCACTTAAACTTATCAACTGGAACCCTTTAAGACTACGACCACTAGATGAAGCTGTCCACTATTTCAATTCAACATTTTTAACAGTCCTTAACTCTCTAGCCCCTCCTAGAACTATTTGACTTAAGGCAAAAACCTCCCCTTGGCTCACCAAAAATACAAAAAAGCTAATGCTCCTAAGAGATAAAACCTGGAAAACCTACCATAAACTCAAACAACCCGAAACACTCCTTAAGTACAAGCAATTAAGAAACCTCACCAAGAAACAAATCATTGAAGATAAAAGATCTTACTACATCCAACTCCAAGAAAGCCATGCTAGAAACCCCAAACAATTCTGGAATTCCATCAATTCACTCCTCAGACCTGACACTAAAAACAACCCTTGTCCAGACACCAGCAAAACCGACCTCGAAATAGCCTCACTATTTAATTCCTTCTTCACCTCTTCCATTGCTGAACTGACTAAAACATTCCCTAACAATCACCTATCTTCCGCCACTATTCTATCTTCCTCAAACTGTTCTTACCCACCCTCTTTCAAACTAAAACCAGTATCTACTGACCAAATAAAGAAACTCCTTCATAAACTAAAGCCCTGCTCCAATGCCCCCGATAACATCCCATCTGCCTTCCTAAAAATTGCTTCTGACTCTATTGCTCTTCCCATCAGCATCCTAATCAATAGGTCTTTATTTGAATCCTACGTACCCAAACTATGGCGTACCGCTTTCATCCTACCTCTCCACAAAGGTGGCAAAAACTGTACAGTCACAAATTTCCGCCCTATTGCCATTCTCTCCCCTATATCCAAAATCCTAGAAAAATGTATCCACTTACAACTTCTGCCATTCCTCACCCAACACCAACTTCTCTCACCTACCCAACACAGCTTCCGCTCAGGACACAGTACTAACACTGCCCTTCTCTCCTTTTTGCACTCAGTCAACTCTGCTCATGATTCCGGTAACATAGTATCTACTGTCCTTCCAGATCTATCAAAAGCTTTCGATACCATCTCTCACACTCACCTCCTAAGTCACCTATCAAATCTCAACCTTGGCTCAGAATCCCTTTCCTGGTTTTCCAGCTACCTTTCTAACAGATCCCAAGTGGTAAAATAGGGCCAAGCAACCTCTACTTTTCTTCCTACCCCTACTGTAGTACCTCAAGGTACTATACTCGGCCCTCTACTATTCAATATCTTCATAAATGACTTCCATAAGGCCATCCCCAACACAACTATTGTACAATATGCGGATGATTCAACATTAATCTGCTCTGCCCCTAACCTAACAGACCTCCAAGCCCTAACCCAAAGTGCCTTCTCAACCACTGTAAAATGGATGCTACAAAATCACCTCTCCCTAAATGCCAATAAAACTAAGATTCTCCTTTTCTCTCCCTCTAGATCCTCCTCTCCTGACAAAAAGTCATTCCAAATCTCCAGCCTCAATAACTCCCCTATCAAAATCGTACCCTCCTCCAAACTTCTTGGTGTCACAATCAACGATCAATTAAAATTTAATTCCCATATCCAACTGAACATCAAAAAAACACACATAAAACTAGGTCTACTTTATAGAAACAACCACTCCAGAGCAACTCTTGCCTCTACCTTCCTCCTTCCTACCCTCCTATATGGTGCCCCCCCCCTGCTCACTAATCTTTCATTCTCTCTTACCACCAAACTAGAGCTATGCTACAACAAAGTCGCTAGATTTGCCACTAATGCCAAATCCTCTTCTCATTACTGCTCCTCCCTTCACTCCCTAAACTGGCTTGAACTTCCCAATCAACTCAACCTCATCCAACTCACCACAGCCTTCAAACTACTTCTACACCCCTCTAAATGCCCTGCCCTTTCTAATATTCTGCACCCTTATACCCCCCTCAGACCACTTAGATCTTCTCAACACAACCTGATCACAGTTCAAAAACCCCAGCACCCTGCTGGCCAGCTTCTCTTATCCTTTACACTTGCTAAAAAATGGAATGCCCTGCCCTTGTCACTTAGGACATGTTCCAACCTAAATAACTTCAAAACTCAGCTTTATTCCTACCTCTATCATAACAGAATCTGCAACTGCACTCTTCTGCCTACAAATCCTAAACTTTCTACTCCATTTGCCCCTGACTAACCTCCTCCTATTCTTCTTCCTATTCCCTTCTAAATGTACTACACTTAGTGACCTACATAATAAAACATACTCATCATGGGTCGCCTTTCTCCCTAAACAAAATTTAAACTACCTGATATTTGTAATTCAGACTGCCTATGACTATGAATGTTCTTTGTAATTATTTTTGTAATTTCAGAGTGCCTGTGACTTTGCATGCTCATTAATATTCCCTATGTAACTACCTTATTATTTGTAATTCTGAGTGCCCATGACTTTGCATGTTCATTGAAATTATTTTTGTATTTCACAGTTCCTAAAACTTTGCATGTACATTGACATTACCTTGTAATCAAAATATTTGAACGGTAGTAATTCCTTGTTTTGGAGCTTTTCTCCCCGGGCCTCCACTGAAAACGGGCTACCAACGCCCAGTGGACCTCCCCGGTAATCAAACTGAAATAAATAAATAAATACATTTTTTAAATAAAGGACATCAAGGTTAATTTACCTTGAATCAGATAATGGATGCCACTGCAAAGAATCACTGTTGAAATATTTGTGCATGGACAAAATCCCTTATGTAAAAGGAAAAACTTCAAAGATCAATACACGTTAGGTTCAAACAAGGCACTCTTTATTACTTGCAGCAAGGAGACAAAGCATGTAGGTACAAGGTTTGTCTAACTTTCTGGTGGTCAGTATATTATTCTTATACAGTCCTCTTCATGTCACATAGAAAATGCTACTAATCTACTGCTGACGTAAATGGACACAGCTTTCTGTATGTTACACAGAAAATGTTACCAGGCTTATTGCTGACATGGTCAGATTATTGCTGTCTTGCAAAAACATTTGAGAAAAACAACCTGGTCTTGGGCTTATTTTAGCCCACCTTGTCTCTTCAATTCTTCCATTGTACAATTCTAATACATGCGATACATTTTGTCTAGATTCAAGGTACATTTCTAGCTTTGGTACAAGTAGTGCTGACTATAGTTTAAGCTTTCAAACATCTATTGTTTTCTTTATCAAGACTTCTAGCAGCTGCATATTTTCTCATGGCATAAGCAGAAATAGAATGTATCTTAATAAGTTTCCGGCAGCTGCACATATTTTCATTGCATAAACAGAATAAAGTGTCTTTTATTAAGTTTTTAATAGCTGTGCAGATGCATGCAGTATGAACAGAATAAATATATTAACCCTATTTAAGCCTTTAATGTACTAAGCATGCACATTGCTATTATGCATTTTCCTAAGGAGGAAGCTACTACATGATAGAGCAAAATCCCATAAAGGGAAGGCAACTCTGATCAGTATTAGCAAAAAACTATGAGCACTCATAAAATCATCTAAGGCCAGTTTAGAGAGAAAAATTGCACAGGACACTAAGGATAATCACAAGGCTTTCTTTAGTTATGTTAGAAACCTGGGTGGGAATTCCCAGATGTGCTCAGAATTAGTGCAAAATGACAAAAAATACACCGAACCCACAGACATCGCCAACATCTTAGCTGACAGGTTCAGCGCAACCCCCCCCCCCTCCCCACCAAAAGAGCAAATATCTATCCCAACAGAGTGCTGCCCCCCTAACATCTCAGATGCTCAGGTAAGAGCCGCCCTCTCCAAAGCAAAAAACACAGCATCTATGGGATCTGACGGTGTCCCAGGCTGCATCCTACATGAACTCCAAGAAGAGCTAAATCCAAACATAAAACTACTGTTCAATCTCAGCCTTACTACAGGGTATGTACCCAAAGAGTGGCGTACAGCAACAGTGGTCCCCCTCCACAAAGGTGGTGCCTCAACGGATCCTGGAAACTACCGCCCCATAAGCCTGACTAGCTTGGTCTGCAAAGCTATGGAAAGGATCATCTTGGACCTCATAAATACGGATATTGGGGACCTACAGACACTGGATCCTACCCAGTTCGGCTTTGTTAAGGGCAGATCCTCCCTCTTGAACCTGGTTGATTTCTTTGAAACAGTCACCAAGGCCATTGACGAGGGGAAGGTGGTCCACACAGCCTACCTGGACCTCGCAAAAGCCTTCGATACAATACCCCACTTGGGCATCATAGATAAGCTCACCAGCTTAAATATAAACCCCTATGTCACCAGATGGGTTGCAAACTGGCTCAAGGACAGAACCCACATGGTTAGAATTGTTGGAGCCATGTCAGACTCCAAACCAGTTACAAGTGGCATCCCGCAAGGCTCAGTCCTGGGACCTCTCTTGTTCGGTATATATTTCTCGGAGGTACAGGCTAACATGGAAGGACTGTGGCTGATCAAGTTCACAGATGACTGCAAACTGGGCGCCATAATCGACTCTCCAGCCGACACAAGCATCCTCCAAAAGGGCCTCATAGAAACTGACAACTGGTGCCAGACCCATGGCTTCAAACTTAACGCCAAAAAATGTATAGTCATCCCCTTTGGCAAAAACAAAGTGCCCACAAATTACCACATAGGTGGTAATCCATTAAGTATGGAAGAAGTAATTAGGGACCTAGGGACCCAAGTTGATAGCAATCTCTCATTTGACAACCATGTGGCCAATGTGGTTAGAAAAACATTTTATATAGCCCACCTAATCATGAAGGGATTCACATCTAGATCAGGAGAGGTAATTATGCCTCTATACTCATCCCTCATCAGGCCCATAATTGAGTACAATGCCCCTTTTGGGATGTACCTTACTAGACACCTGCAACAACTAGAAAGACCCCAAAAATACCTCACCAAGAGGATCAAAGGGCTCAAACAGATGCCATATGCAGCCCGGTTAAAGAAACTCCAACTCTATTCAGTGGCATACCGCCTGCTCAGAGGCGATCTGTGCCTGACTTATAAAGCCATGTCCAACCCAGAATTAATGGACATGCTGCACCTTAAAAAATCCAAATCCCATCGAGCTACACGGGCGAGAGATTTGAACCTCAGCACTGAAATAAATAAGACATGCTGGAGGGACAGATTCATAACCCAGAGGCTCCCTTCACTCTGGAATAAAATCCCAGTCCAGGTTAGGAAGAGTCCCTCATTGACTCTCTTTAAGAGAAATCTTGATGAGTGGATGGGAGATCGTAGGTTTACCCCGGGTATCACTTCTGTGCCACTGTTAGACAGAGACACAGTATACTAACCTCATAAAAGGGCATAGTAAAATTCATTTAAAATGGGTGGCGAAAGCCAAACACACTCTGGCTAGGCTTATAAGTGCCCTAGGGCAGATAGCCTAGTATGAACCTATGAACCTAACATTTCCCCCCTTTTAATACTTTTATTCTACTTTCAAAACAAGCATAAACCGTTTTTTCTTCCCTTAACCTTTTCCTACTCAGGATTTGCAGTTAAGAGAGTCATTTAGTTTAAACCCTTGAAAGCATTTTCAATTTTTCAGTAACTCTTCGAGTTCAGCATCTTGGTATAAGGTTTCCGAAACTGAAATGTCTACAAAATGTTTGATTAGTCCTTTTATGCAGGGAATGCAGCAGCACCCACACACCATCAGTAGAGCTATCCCTACACAGATGGCAATCAGAATGTTCATCAGGATACTGCCCCACCCCCCAAACAATTTCTGGAAAAAGTCCGTCAATGGATTTGGTCCTGGTTTGGTCATGGCCGACACCTGCTGGATTACCTCAAGATGGTTGTCTATCCCGTGTTTGTGGTCAGGAATATACGAACAGAACTCCTCCTGGATTAAAGTGCACGTACCTCCTCTTGCCGCTAGGGTGAAGTCAAGAGCCATGCGACTTTGAAGTACCACTGTTCTCATGGCAGTCAGTTCATCGGTTACCAATTCTAGGGCAGAAAAGGTTGCATTACTCATTATTTCGAGAAGCTTAGACAATTTTCTCAGTTCCCAGATTGATTTTGTTGCTCCATATGCTGGTAATACGCCTGCCCATGATATGACAGTATCACTCAGATCCATGTGTGATAGTCCTTTGTTATTTCCAGGGCCTAAGTCATGATGGTATTTCCAGGGTGAATTGATTTGTCCCACTGGATTGACAGGCTTCTTGATTTCTCGGGCATCCCGAATCTTCCCTTGAGGTAAAACTGTCGTGTGTCGTATGGCCGGAACCAGGTATCCCAAAAAACAACTGCCGGACCAATTCTCGGGTAGCCATTTATATGCTTTTCTTCCGCATATATAGTAACAATCTTCCACTTTAGTAGTAACTTTATTATACCCTTGCTCTGCATGAAACATTTTTCAGTCGATTATAGACAGTTGTTTGTAGAGATCAGCATTAAGTTTTACTTCTTTAATTGTCCTATGCATCAGTTCAACAAATGAATCATAGCTCGTGTTGCAATAGAATTTGATGTTATCGGATTTAGTGTAGCATCTACAGGGAACAGTTACATTGCAATAGCTCCAACCCACCTTGACTGTATCATTCTTATAAAAACACACAGTTCCTTTCTGTCGAATAGACAAGTGCAATGCTACCTTATCTTTTGATGTGACATCTGATGTATCATGAATTAAGTTTTCCCAGGTCTTGTTAGCCCCTAGGGGAACTGCAGTTAACAGTAGCCCCCCATATGCTGTTGGTAAAGCCGTGCAAATCCAGCAATTCGAAACATTGAAGGTTTCAGCATACACATATTTAATTGCCTGGTAAGTATTAAAGTTCGGGTGCCACTCTGCACGCTTATTTAGTTCTACTTGCGTGGCTGAGAAAAGAAATGGCCACAATAAAAAGATTATTGTCACCAGTACAGTCAACAGGATGGTCATGTAATATTTTTGTGGAAACGGTTGTTCTGCATTTCCGTTTTCTCCGGTTCTTCCAAGTAGGTGTATTTGGATCTTACTGGATTCCGTCATCTTATTTTGGACACGTGATCTTACTCTCTGCCCTAATAGGACCTTCAGCACTGATGGTTTCTTCACTGGGTTTGAGACGGATCAGTCCTATTGATCTGACCCCCCTTTGTAGCCAGACTTTGTGCTTAGGGTCCCGATGGAGAGGTAAGATCTTTGTCCAATTCAAAGTTCTTTACCAGCTTGCAGTGCGTCAGGTCTATCCACGAAGCTCGTTCTGCTATTTTGACTGCAGTAGGTGTCGAAAGAAGCACCTGGTAGGGACCTTCCCACCTTGGTGATGCCCAGTTCTTTCGCTTCTCGATTTTAATCCATATCCAGTCTCCTGGCGTCACTGCCACTTCCGATGTTTCGGTTTGTTTTTTATCTAAAACAGAATTTGACTGCAACAGATGTTTAGAACTCAACAACTTTTTTCATGTATTCAGCTAGTGTAAAATCGGCTTCCTGGTCTGATGACATGAGAAGTTTCCACTGGGGTGTACAATAAGCTCTTCCAAACAGTTTTTCAAAAGGAGTCAATCCTTTTGCTGTAGGGACAGTTCTCATGCTCAACAGTGCCAGGGGTAAACAGTACAACCAAGTTTTTCCTGTCTCAGCTATTAATTTTCTCAATTTGCTTTTTAATATACCATTATGCCTTTCAACCATCCCTGCAGACTGTGGATGGTATGCACAATGATTTTTTAAAGAAATACCAAAATGCTTACTTAACTGCTGTATGGTTTGATTTACAAAATGTGTACCATTGTCACTGTAGATTCTTTCCGGAATGCCAAACCTAGGAATAATTTCCTTGACAAGTACTTTTGCCACTGTAGCTGCACTTGGATTTTTGGTTGGAAAGGCTTCCACCCACCTGGAAAACATATCTATAATGACAAGACAGTACTTTTTATTTTCACATTTGTTCAATTCTATGAAATCCATACAGATAGTGTGAAATGGATATGGTGGTGTGGGGAAACTCCCTTGCTTGGGCTTTATCGCCCCCTGTGCATGATGTTTGTTACAAATCTGACACATCAAACAAATTTTTTTAGAGTAGTTTGTAAATCCGTACATTGTGAACACTTGGTTCACCAGCTGTACCATCCCCCCTGTTGAGACATGGCATTGCCCATGGCTCAACAATGCTGCATAGCAAAACAAATTAGAGGGTAGTATCGGTTTACTTTCTTTAGAGATATACAGCCCTTTTTCGAGGGTTGCTCCTCGTTTTATCCATAGCTGTTTTTCAGCTTGCATAGTGAGTGTCTGCATTGTTTTTAACATGTCTAGATCTAAGGTTTCAGATGATTGCAATTCCTTATTTAAAAGAAATACTTCTGTGGCCACTTGTTTTGCAGCTATACCAGCTCCCGCATTACCTTTTGAAATCCTATCCTGTTGCTTGGTGTGAGCTGTACATTTGCAAATGGCCACTTTCTGAGGTAACTGAATAGATTCTAAAAGATCTAAAATAAACTGTGCATGATTTATAGGTTTGCCAGTAGATGTTATCATTCCCCGGTTTTTCCACTGTTGTGCAAACACATGTACAGTGGAAAAAGCGTACTGGCTGTCAGTAAAGATGTTTACACGTTTACCCTCTGCTAGGGTACATGCCTGTGTCAGGGCAATCAATTCTGCTGCTTGTGCAGATAAATAGTGTGGTAAAGGTTTTGCTTCTACAATCTCAGTATCAGAGACTACTGCATATCCTACTAGGTATTTTCCTGCAGGACCCCTTTTGCACGAGCCATCCACGTAATATGTTACCAAGGCATTATCCAAGGGGACATCCGTGAGATCTTTTCTAGGTAGGGTCTTTTGCTCAATTACCTGCAGGCAGCGGTGTGGTGTGCCATCTCCAGGGGTTGGGAGCAGCGTAGAAGGGTTCAAAGTTGTACATCATTCAATTGTCATATGAGATTGGCTCAACAATATAGTCATGCAGGAAAGATGCCTAGCAGGGGAGAGATATGCCACTTTTTCTTGCAGTAAAATGATCGTGACTGCATGGGGCACTCTCAAAGTGACAGGGTGGAAAAAGACTGCTGAGGCTGAATCCTGGACTGCCATTGCAGCTGCAACTACTGCTTGTACACAGTGGGGTAAGGATCGTGCCACTGGGTCCAGTTGTGATGAATAGTAAGCGATGGGGCGTTGGTTATCCCCATGCTGTTGTGTTAATACTGATGTCATGTAACCCTGCTTGCAATCTACAGCCTGGAAAAAACATTTATGATAGTTTGGCAATCCCAGAACTAGTGAGGACACTATTAACTGCTTTAGTTTACAAAAAGCAGACTCTGCCTCTGGTGTCCATTGTAACGAATCCTGTGCTGCCATAGGCGTCTTATATATAAGGTCAGTTAAGAGTGCTGATTCCAAAGCATAGTTTGGAATCCGGCTTCGGCAAAAATTAGTTGTACCCAGGAAGGACATCATTTCCTTCTTCGTAGTGGGTTTTGGTGCTTGTAAAATTGTTATTTTTCTGTCCTCATCTAACGTTCTACCTTCCTTGGATATTACATATCCTAGGTATTTAACCTGTTTTTTCCAGAGCTACAGTTTGTCTTTGTTTACCTTATGTCCCTCAGCAGCTAAAAATCGTAGAAGTGCTATGGTATCTTCCTTACAATCTTGCTGGGTGGGGGCCGCCAGGAGAATGGAATCAACATAAAGTAAAACCTGGCTACCTCTTGGTGGGTTGAATCCTGCCAAGTTGCTTGCCATTTCTTGTGAGAATATCGTTGGACTTTCACAATATCCCTGTGGTAGGCGTGTATATGTATATCTTTTTCCCTGAAATGTAAATCCAAACCAATACTGGCTATCAGGGTGTATCAGTATCAAAAAGAATGTGTTGCTAATGTCTACCACAGAAAAATACTTTTGTTGAGGTTTTAAGTCATTCAACAGGCTGTGTGGATCTGACACTATGGGTGCCCTTGGTATTACCACGTCATTTACAGCTTGCAAATCCTGGACCATACGCCATTCTCCATTGGCTTTTTTAACTGGAAATAAGGGTGTGTTACATGGTGAATCGGGATTTTATTAGTATCCCTCCTTTAAGTAAGGATGCTATAATAGGCTTTATCCCTGCCTCTGCATCTTTTCTTAAGGGATACTTTTTTTTTTTGTGGTCTGAATGCTGACTGGCGTGATAGTGAATGGCCCTGCTGTACGAATGAGTCCTACATCTGATTTCCCTGTTGACCAGAGAGTCTCTGGTATACCTCGCAAGGCGCTTTCTTCCTCCTTTAATAGGAATGTCCATCAGCTGTCTTTGCTAGATTGTAAGTGCACAGCTGGGTTGGTCTGAGTTATCCAATTCAATTTTTGTACTTGTACCCCCTGTCCTGACAGTTCTAGTTCTGTCTGTTTCTCCCATCTCTTGACTTTTTCTCCTAGGTCTGCCCATTTTATATTTTTGTTTTTAGTTAAACTAACATGTGGTAGTCGATTAGATTTATAAAGTGCAAAAAACTCCTGGGGCAGCGAACAGCTGGCTACACTGTTCCCTTCTGTGTCCCAGTACAGGTTACGCAGCATCAATCTATTTGTATGATTCTTAAATAATTCTTTCTCATATTCCTTATCAGGTCCTGGTGAGTTACAAAAATACAGGATACAGTGCAACAGGTGTTGCTTGTCAATGTCAAGGGAGGGAAACTTACTGATGGCTATGCTCATTAGTTCCTCGGTCACAGTCCCTGGACCAGTCGTAACCATGTCCTGGCTGTACCAGTAAAACATTTCACCCTCCGATTGCACCACAAAGGTATTATTTTGTCGCTGTGCTTCCATACCCTGCATGGTTGGGACTACTGCTATACCAAATATCTGCATGAGGTCTCTGCCCAAGAGATTTACTGGGCATTTTGCAGAAACTACAATTTTGCTTTTCTGTGTTAATCCTGAAACTGGATTAGTTATTGCAATGTTATGGGAGAGAGGCTCCCGATACAGCTGTCCATTATCTGCTTTGACCAGTATGTAATCAGGTGACTCTATGTTTTCTGGTAGTTTAGAGGGGTGTATCAGGGTCCATGATGCCCCTGAATCACACAAAAATTTGACCTCCCTTCCTTCTACCAAGAGTGTAACTTCTGGTTTCGTGTCTGCTAAATAGAGTTCCAGGCTCAACAAAGCTAGATCTAATATTTCGTTTTCTTCATTGTCACTAACTTCCTGCACTTCCTCTACTCCCTCTTTCACATTCTCATTTGTCCTTTCTTTACTAGCCCCTTCTGGTGATTCTTGACTATCATATAGTCAGTCCTCATCCTCCTTGTCTTCCGTTGTTGCCTTCTTATTTTTCCTGCAATCCCTTGCCAAATGACCCTTTTTACCACATTTAAAACATTCTCCCCTTTTCTTACACCCTTCAAAGTCCTCTGATCGCTGATCAGACTGCTTGTTTCCCTGTGCATTTTTCTTGCCCTTCTTCCCAGACTGCACTACATAAACTTCTGCTCCGTCTTCTACAGAAAATACTTGAGCTTTCTTTTTCTTTTTGCTATTAAAATGCCTTTTGGTATGTCTAGCATATTCAAGTAATGATTGTAACCTGCTGGTACGATGGTCTACCATGTGTTTTGTAATAAAACTGCTTATAGGTGCACTACTGCCTTTCAAAAATGCATTCTTTAATTGCTGTTCATATGGGGAATCTTGCATTTGATCTTCAGGAACCTGCATTCCACAGTGGTTATTAAAACATTCTAACAATCTGGCATAGTACCGGTCAATTGTTTCACCTTCTTGTTGGATGCATTGATTAATGCAAGACCAGTCTGCCCTAGGTTTCCATTTTTCAAAGATGCGGTCTGTAAGACCTTTTACTCTTGTGTCTAATTCTGCGCTGCTATGTGGGAGGGGTCTTTGTGCAGCATCACGAGGGTTCCAGTTGCCACAAATCATGTATCAATCTGGCCCTACAATTTGTCTAACTACTTTTTCTACTTCTTCTCCGTTTAAGTTATAACTTAACCTCATTCCTTGTAAGTCTTCTGAGAATTTTCTAAAATTAATCTTCGGATAGGGAATTCCCTCAGTGGCTTTCCGGATATCTTCCGGAGTCCAAGGTCTATATACTAAGATAGTTGGGTCCTGATTGTCCTGACCTGCCTGAGGATTAGGTACTTCTATAAGCGGGCATATTTCTTCTTCTTCTCCTGTAGGTCGTGAATTCTTAACTATTTGCCATAACTCAATATCTTCTTCTGAATTATTTGCCTTTGTTCGGGACCTGGTCCCGATGGGATCTCTGATTTTAGTTAGTTTTAGTTTTATAATATCTCTATCTTTAGTGACCACAGGATATAGTGGGGGTGGACTAACCTGTTCACTCGCTTCATATTCTGGTAAGGGAGGTGGATGTGCTGATGCTATTACTAAGTTATTATCCTCCTAATCTAAAAACATTGCTTTTGAATCTTTGTTCCTTTGGTCCCTACGGTTTACTTCCTCCAGCCACCTGTGAGCTTGAGGAATTCCTAACCGTCATTGCTTTTTTACCTGACCCTTGGAATCGTTTCTGAGTTGTTTGATAAGTTTGATAAGCAAGGATTTTTCTAATTTTCTGTCAAATTCATATTTATTAACCCATTTTGAAAAATATCTAATATTATCGGTGCGTTGCGACTGCATATATTTTGCGTCTTCTGTTAACGGCGGGCTCTGGGGTGTTTTTGTGCAATTATTACCCATTTTATTTTACCTTTGATTGTTACATAACTTCTCTTAATATTTAAAGTGTACCACGGATTTTGTTATAGTCTCTTCAGAATGACTGCCTACTTATTCTGTTTCTCCTGATCTATGACAAGATAATACTCTTTTTTTATCACTGACTGTAAGAAAAATACAATCTGATAAAAAACAATACACATCTAGTCCCTGATCTGAAACAGAAAACAGAAAAAAGTAGATTCACCTTACCTGAGCCCACGTGATTGATCACCGATTCGCAGAGACCCGTCCTTCAGTCACAGATCAGAAAGTGGCTGGCCTCTTTTGACGACAATTCAGTCAGAGGACTTTTCATATAAGAAGAACCGATTTGGGTTCTTCCCCGTATGGTTTCAGCCACCTGGCCGTCTGATCCGAGGTGAAGAGAGGGTTCCGGTCCGAAGGACCAATCTGTAAAAGGAAAAACTTCAAAGATCAATACACGTTAGGTTCAAGCAAGGCACCCTTTATTACTTGCAGCAAGGAGACAAAGCATGTAGGTACAAGGTTTGTCTAACTTTCTGGTGGTCAGTATATTATTCATATACAGTTCTCTTCATGACACATAGAAAATGTTACTAATCTACTGCTGACATAGATGGACACAGCTTTCTGTATGTTACACAGAAAATGTTACCAGGCTTATTGCTGACATGGTCAGATTATTGCTGTCTTGCAAAAATATCTGAGAAAAACAACCTGGCCTTGGGCTTATTTTAGCCCACCTTGTCTCTTCAATTCTTCCATTGTACAATTCTAATACATGCGATACATTTTGTCTAGATTCAAGGTACATTTCTAGCTTTGGTACAAGTAGTGCTGACTATAGTTTAAGCTTTCAAACATCTATTGTTTTCTTTATCAAGACTTGTCGCAGCTGCACATTTTCTCATGGCATAGGCAGAAATAGAATGTCTCTTATTAAGTTTCCGGCAGCTGCACATATTTTCATTGCATAAACAGAATAAAGTGTCTTTTATTAAGTTTCTAATAGCTGTGCAGATTCATGCAGTATGAACAGAATAAATGTATTAACCCTATTTAAGCCTTTAATGTACTAAGCATGCGCACTGCTATTATGCATTTTCCTAACACCTTACTAAATCTATTTGCCAGCCTCCAGTTCAATTGGTGCTATGACTTTAATATACTGGTGTGTTTGCTCATGCCTTCCAAATATCCCCACCATTACATACCAATTTTGCAGTGTAGTAACCACCCGACATGACCATACACCTTTAGCCATCAATATGCAGCTACTCCTGTTCATGTGAGTATGTGAATTCATTTTCAGACTTAAGGTGTGGAAGCTGCACTGAATAATTCTAGGTGCTTGTTCAGGTCTCACATGGTGCTTGCTTAGAGCTACTCTCATGTTAAGCCACTATGAATATGTTGCACTGCCACCTCTGATACCAGGGTAATGTTTTAATCTTTCTATTCCCGCACTGCACACTAGCAATATCTGGTGCAAATACAGCAGAGAAGTATGCAAACGATACACCACCTAAGCATCATGTGCCGTGCAGAATGTACAAGTATGCATACCAAATTTCTGTGTTTCCAAACATCGGTGTTACTACACTACTACTGAATAAAATGAACATATTGAAATGTAACATGACCTGTTACCAGATGTAATTATGATTTTTTCCTGTATAAACAAATTTCCATGATTCTCTGGCTTTTTGGTTTGATTCACTTTACTGGCTACCTGTAGAGGTTTGCTCTTTCTTAGCAAGTTGCAGTAAATATTTTGTTATCCGGTTGTTTACCTGGTTAGTTTGACTGGGCACACTATGAACGTTTCCACCGGTGTCCCGGGGTAAAAGCTCAAAATGGTGCCATCTCAATGGTCTGACCTTGTACTGTAGTCCCTTAACTGCTGCCTTGCATATCTTGCATAAGGCAGATCTGAATTATCCATTGCAATGTCCAATTCCTCTATCATGCAGTATCAAACTGTTTTACTAGATGAACCATGTGTTTGCACAAGAGTTTGACTTAAAAAGTTTCTTACCTTAGTATTTTCGGGACAGCAATCCAATCTCTTCACACCCTTTAAAATACAGCAGCCACCACTCATTTCTCATGTTCATCCATTCTTCAGCCAGCATTATCCACATCACATAGCATCACGTGACATCCCAACCTGCCTATTATTTCCAATACCTGTCAATACAGGAGAAGATGAATGCATACACCTAACTATATAGCAGCAGTCAAAAGGCAGTACTTAAATGATGTAGTCACAAGCTGGCTTTTGGTTACAATGTGCATATGCAGAAACTACTGCATATTGCACTATCATGACAAGCCTCTGTACCACTTCACGGTAGCCAGCCTCACAGAAGTCCACTCATACCACAACAGTACTTGCAGCTGCAGCCAGATCCACTCATCTCACCACTATCATAACACTCCTGCAGTTACGCATGCTACCCCAACCATGTCTCCTCTTGCCATTTATGCATTATGTATATCTCACTTCTGTCCTCAAAGACCAGTCCATAAATGTGCAGCTGCCAAACAAGTGCCACTACACTGCTGCATTATTCACTCGAACACAGTCTGTAATGCTGCCACACAGCAATCACACTTTCAGTACACATTTACATTCTCTATTGATGGACGCATGCAAATTTTAAGATCAACCACCTGACTTTCCTAATGCCTGTATACTTACCCCATTGTATATGAATGACCTGCTCTATATTCTAAGAGCTCCGATATGCATTCAATTTGAAAGCATGTGCTGTTGTCAATGTTGCACACTGCGGTCCTAAACACATTCCTAGAGAGTTGTTTACAGAGTTGTTAAATTTTATGACATGTCTTGTCAGTCATGGCAGTTTGATCAGTTATTCAATACCAGGATTGTGAACTGGCCAGCACCCAGTTTCCACACACCATTTATCAATGCACACATGGTCCACCACAGTTAATGTGATATTACTTCTCACCAACAGTTTAGCGTAGTTTCTCCAAATGATGACCTCAGTACAACACAACCACCAGGTCTATACCAATACAACTGTTCACAAGTCATGAAAAAGTAGTGCGTATAGGGACTTAGTGACATATGTTTCACTAACTGCTCGTCTGCTCTTTCAGCACTTATAGTACATGTTAACTGCAACTCATTGTTTCACTTATGTCAAAGCTAATGTCCTTCAGTTGTGACCATCACTTGCTAAGGCCCCAGTGTAAGGAAAGGGCAAACATGAAATTCCTACTCTGGGCCCTGCCTAAAACAAGCATTTCCATGTTGCTGCTTTTAACAATGTCCACCAAGTTCATAAGTTCATAAGATAGGATTAATACAATGAGGCATTTCACTGTTCACATTTTTTGCATTTACAAATAACACTTTGCATGGTATTATAGTAATGTACAAATAATCAACAATGGTAACTGAAATATCACAATGCATCATAGTACATAAGCAGTTTAGAATTAACGTGACAGTAAATGACTCCATAGATATATGTCAGCTACCAATCATCCAGACAAAGGATGGCAAAATTGCATGAGGCCAGAAACTTTTAATTATGTTACACTTGTTTACTGGGATAGTCGCACTGGATTCATGTCCTTTGTCAGCAGAGGGCCAGGAAGAAAATCTCCAACAGAAGAAATTACATAGATTACTCAAGTTATATTACATTACATGGATTGCACAAGTTACAGAACATTAGAAAATATAAGACAATGTGTTTAGCACAATGGTTTAGTAATGTTCCCAAATAGGGAGTCACAGTTCTCATGGTCCGACACAAGACAAGGTGTTTTGTACAATGGTTTAGTAATGTTCCCAAATCGGGATTCACAGTTCTCATGGTCAGGCACAATTACAATTGAGACACATCTGACTGGAAGCAGAGCTTGGTTAAGTAATTGCATTTTATATATTTTTAAAGATTATGCTTTCAGTTTAAACTTAATCAGGGTTGGTACATGGGCAAAGCCAGTTCACACACACACACAGACAGACAGACACACACACACAGACATACACATGCACAAACAGAAACACACAGATACACACAGACAGACACACACACAGACACACACAGAAGGACACACAGACAGACAGACAGACACAGAGACACACAGACACACACAGACAGACACACAGACAGACAGACACACACAGACACACAGACACACATACGACAGAGACACACAGACAGAGACACACAGACAGACACAGACAGACAGACAGACACACACAGACACAGACAGGCAGACACACAGACAGACAGAGACAGACAGACAGAGACAGACAGACACACAGACAAACACACAGACAGACACACAAACAGACACACACAGGCAAACACACACAGGCAGACACCCACAGACAGACACACACACACACACACACACACACACACACACACACACACACACACACACACACACACACACACACACACACAGGTTGTGTATTGGCTGTAACCAGAATTGGTAAAAACTTTATGTAGTCATAGTGTAAGGACTGGGAAACCTGGGATTTCAATGCCCATGCAGCATGTCTTATACCTCACTCTGTGCAGCCTACTTACCTTTTTAGAGGTCTACTGTCATTAGCCACCACCAATCGTGGCATCAGACAGGTAAGCCGGCAATACTGTGTAAGGTCACTATGTGTCGCACTCCAACACCTAGAGTCCAACTAGGAGAATCTACCTTCTCCTGCAGACCAGTATGGGGTGGTGTGCCACATGGACCTTGCCTGGAACCTAATCTGCTTGCTGCTATTTCTCGTTAAGTAATAAGCCTAAAGTAGGTTCTTTTGATGACAATGTTTGTAGAGGACGACCTCTGTGAATCAAGTTTGCCATCTGTCCTATATGGATCGGATGACATCAATGTCACTTCTGTTTCACACTCGCCAGTCATATGTCAGCCTTGCCTGCAAGTCAGAAGGCACATTGTCACGGCACTGTAATGACCTTCCCCTAGGTATGTCTCAGTACTATAACCTGGCACATGGACTTTGCTGTCCCACAGAGTACACAAGCTGGGCACCAGAATTCAGATTCATGTCTGACCACCTCATTGGGCTGCTTTGCTTGCAATCTGTATAATTGAATGGCAAATGGTAATTTCAGTTTTGATTGGTCCATCAGTGCCTGTTGGACAGGGACAATCGGTTTTCACTGCAAAAAAGCGACTTGGTCACAGTTGCAGTTTCGACTGACCCCAAGGACTGCAGCCATTTCTGGATGATTCACCTTATTTGCAAGCCTAGGTAGCAACACATGGACCTCACTGGGTACAGCATACATACTGTTGTATAGCATTAGCATACACTATGGCATCACAAACTTACCCAGACATGTAAGGCTGCAGTAGTGTGGGAGGTCACTCTCTGGCAAATGCATATAACACCGTTAAGTGCAAGCATGGAAACCCACTTTCTCCGGCAGACCACTGAGCAGTGTTGTTCCACAGGGATCAGGTCTGGGACTAGTTCTGCTTGCTGCCATTGCTTGTTAAGGAATAGGCAAGAAGTAGTGTCTGCAGCTGACAGACTTTGCAGAAGACAACCAGTGTGAATCAAGCTCTTCATCTGTCCTATATGAATCGAAAGCAATCAATGCCACTGTTTCATACTGACCCATTCTATGCAAGCTCTGCCATGCCTCTAAGTGAGAAGGCTCATGGTCTTCATTTTGTGCTGAGCTTACCTTGCTAGGTGAAGGTACTATAACCTGCCCAATGGACTTTACTAGTAGCCAATTTCTACACCACATATCTGAGTCCGGTCTCAGCACCACAAAGAAGATTGCACACTTGTAAAACTGGTAAGGAAACACAAATATTGACTGTAACACTGTTTAAAGGTGGAAATCCTTTGTGCCCACACACAAAGTAAATTTATTTAAGTATATAAAGTTACCAAAAATATAAAAAAAAAACAATAGTATACAGTCCACGTGCTGTCCGTGTTTAAATGTTATCTTATAAATTCTCACAGGCAATATGAAGTTCGAAAAAATGTGAATAAATAAAGCCAGACCTGGGTTCCAGTTAGAAAAGTTATTTTTTCCAAACCTAGAAATATGTCTTTCAATTACCAGTGCCTTCTCAGGACGTTCGCACCAAGCTATATTCTTTGGAATTGCGGGTACTGACATGGGCTGAATTTCCAGTAAGCCTCTTTTGGCTTTTATGACGTCCATCATTAGGTCATAAATGTAGTCAAACTTTCGTTTCTGAAATATTGGCTTTGCTACCCACTCCTGCTTTGCCTTCGGATACACCACGTTGTATCTGAGCTCTCCCTTTGCTGCTGAGTTTCGGGTAGGGAATCGGACCACTGCTTGTTCACGATTCAGGTTTTCTTTGTGATCAAGGATGGCCAAAATTATTCATGCCTTCATTCCTGCAAAACTGAAATGCTCAAACTTTGGGCAGTATTTGCAAGTAATGCATGGAACACCTCTAGGTTGCTGGTGTGGCAGAACTTGGTAACCTGCTTTAAATCTTTAATAAAAACTCGATTTGCAACTATCCTCTTCAGTGCACTGTAGCATGCATCATCTTCATCTATCCACTTCTTCTCATCTCCTTCGTCCACTGGCATCTCATGACCGCAACATGAAACCTTTGTTGTACCACTCCAGCTGTGTCAGTCTGTTACATGGTAGAGCAAAGACAACCACTTCTCCTGTAGTGCAACTTCATCACCTTCACATATTTCAGCACACCACCACAGGTGATTGGAAACACTGTAGCACCACTGTAGCAACTCTCTGTTTACTCTCCTTTTGCCATCTTCTGTAATTTTCTTTGTCAAACTTTTGGCCATATGCCACACATCAAACTGGTGATCCACTGCTGGGGAATTCCTTGCGCATCAGAAATCGGATCCCCGGATGTTGGTCAGTTGCCACAAGACTTATCTTAACATTTCTTGACAGCAAGTTTGACAGGCACTTCTTGAAAGCTTTCTTCTCAAGTGCCACTGAAGATACCCCTGTGCAAACCTGCTCAAGGCAAAAATCAATGATACGTCCAGAATCCAGGTTCATCATGCTATAGCAGCAGTATTTGGCTGAATATCCTGGACTATCACACCGCCCATCACCACCTAACCTTATTTCCTTCCCCTGACTGTCTGCCAGCATACGATCCTGATGGTGTATCCTGGTATGCTGCATTACTGGGAACAAATACTGCCTTAAAATGGTGTAGAAGGTTGTCTCACTGATAAACTCCAGCCCCAAATATGCACAGAAATGCACAATATGGGCATATGTACTACCACTGAATAGAAGAGAAGATGTGAGTAGTAAGTTCCCAGCAGGCATTCGGCCTATAACTGGTTGACTTTCCCACTAAAGAAATGCATGTCCACTAATGCAGCATACCTTCACAGATACATAGGACCTTAACTTTGTTTTCTTTTCCACTTCTGCAGCAGGACTTTGGCATTCTGAGCAGGTCAATTTTAACAGCAGTGAATCAAGGCAAGACTCAAAAACAATGAACTTTGGTTTGCTTATCATCTTCTAATCTTCATCCTCTTCCACCACTGTGTCTTCCATGTCAGTGGTCATCATGCTGTCAGAAAGGTAGCTCCAGTTGGGATCCTTTTCCATCTCATTTGTCTGAGAATCCAAGGACTCACTATGCATGCTTGTGTTATGCATATCCGGAGCGAGCTTGATGAGAGTGATGCAAGCCTGCACCTGAAGAGACATGTAGGCACTTGAGCTAGATGTGGCTACTTCACTGCAAGTATCAGCCTCCTGTTGAAGACATGGGTTGACACTGACTCTATACCCACTGTCATCATTGGAAACTTGATCTTCTGGTGTTCCTGACTGAGTCGTTTCAGTCTGAACAAGTGTGGATTTCCTGTAGTATGTGTGGTCCATCAACAATAACAGTGCATCCTCGGGAAACTGTACAGTTGCATCCTTCATCTTCCATGGTCTAGAATTCTGTTCCACTAACTTTGCTTGAACTCCTACACTGATGCCTTTCTTTTGCCGGAAGTTTGTTTGGCATGCTACAGTACTCCTTTCCACTGCAGTCATTTCTATGGCTTCTACTACTTCTTCATATACTTGTACCTGTAAATCAAAAAAAACTACCTCTGAAATTTATACTGCAAAGCAGGCTGTCATAATAAATTTTCCTGTTTAGGACAGCAGATTGCACACTATTTGGTTCAATGGATGATGCTGAATTCACATTTCCATGTTTAACAGTCTGTTACTGTTATTGTCTGAAGCATTATGTCCATTAGCATTGCATTTTTTACCATTTCTACACGTTACTCTACAGCAGCTAACAGGTAGTGTGCTAATTCCAGCTTTTTTCTTCCAATGGAAGGGAATATGAAGTGCCACATTACTGTACCAGCACTGAACACTGGTGATGTACTCCAGAATGCCTTCAGTGACTATCTATCCACAAAACAGTTCAAACACTTAACACTACACCAAGTCAATACTTACCACTACAGAAAGTTTAATCTCTGCCTTGTTGAACAGTACAGAAAATGCACATTCCTCACTGGTCTATCAGTACACACTCATTGTGTAGTGCAGCATTACTCATGTCACTCTCCCTAAACAAAACAGTTCTGCCACCAGTTCATATTGCACAGGTATTCATACATACGTACCTCTACAGGTTCTGGCACAGGACGGTCTTCCATGTCATCTGGAACCACTGCAGGCTCTGCTTCCTCATGCACTGTCTCCGTTTCATTCTGCCTCTGCACATGGCCATTAGGCTGTGGTAAGGGAAAAAAAAACAGGCAACTGTCACATAAAAACCATCACCCTGGAGGTTTTTCCTATGTGTCTTGAGCCTAGTCCCTTTTCTAATGTGGGTTGCCATTTTACTTTTTATTTTATAATGCTGCAGTCATTCTTTACTCCTATACTGCATAATGTTTCTTGCATTATGTAGTTAGTCTTCCAATGCTATTAGTGGTTTATCTCCAGTGTCCATTATGGTCATTGCTATTTTTCTTAAAAAAGCGTGCGTGTGTGTGTGTGTGTGTGTGTGTGTGTGTGTGTGTGTGTGTGTGTGTGTGTGTGTGTGTGTGTGTGTGTGTTAGCTTCATGCTTCTTTTCTTTAACAAGGATTTTTTTTTTCTTTTGTTTGTTCATAGGTTCATAGATGTTTACTAGGTTAATGGCCCTGGAGCCTTTATAAGCCTAGCCCATAGAAGTGCCCTGGCATCATGCCACCAGACGTTAGTTCTCAGTGCCTCTATCAAGTAGAGCCACTGCAGTGATCCCCGGGGTGAACTTTCTATTTCCCATCCAGTTATCAAGATTTCTGTTGAAGAGGGCCAGTGAGATGCTCTGCTTAACATGTATGGGAAGTCTATTCCAGAGCATGGGTTGTCTCTGGGTTATGAATCTGTCCCTCCAGCATGTTCTGTTGATTGTGGTAATGATGTTGAGGTCTCTGGAGCATGTGATGCAGAGGGATTGGGATTTCTTTAGATGTAGCATTTCTAACAGAGCTGGGTCAGACATGGATTTGTAAGTCAAGCAGAGATTGCCTCTTAGCAGACGATATTTGACAGAGAATAGCTGGATTTTTTTGAGTTTGTCCATGTAGGGCATGTGTTTAAGGCCTAGGATCCTCTTCGTGAGGTACTTTTGTGGTCTTTCCAGCTGTTGCATGTGTCTAGTGAGGTACATGCCAAATGGGGCATTATACTCGATGACTGGCCTAATGAGGGAAGAGTAGAGAGAGATGATGACCTCTTTCTTCGTGGATGCAAAACCCTTAGTAATGAGATGTGCCACATAGAAGGACTCTCTGACCACAGTAGCAATGTGGTGGTCGAAGGAGAGGTTGTTGTTAACCTTTGTCCCCAGATCTCTTATAATGAATTCAGTGTTCAGTGGGCTCCCATCAATGTGGTAATTAGTGGGAATTGAGTTTTTCCCAAAGGGGGTGACGACGCATTTTTTAGCATTAAGCTTAAGGCTATGGTTTTGACACCTGTCATTGGTCTCAGTGAGGCCTTTCTGTAAGATGTCTATATCACTTGGGGAGTTAACAATGGTTCCCAGCTTGCAGTCATCTGAGAACTTTGTCAGCCAGAGTCCCTCCGTGTTGGCCTGGACTTCTTAGAAGTAGATGCCAAACAGGAGAGGACCCAGGACAGATCCATGTGGGACTCCACTCGTGAATGGTTGGCAGCCTTACTTGGAGTCTCCTACTTTCCCACTGTGGGTTCTATCTGTGAGCCGATTTGCAACCCATAGTGATATAGGGGTTGACGCCTAGTTTGGTGAGTTCATCAGTAATTCCTGAGTGGGGAATGGTATCAAAGGCCTTGGCCAGATCGGGGTAGGTTGTATGAACTGCCTTGCCCACATCCACAGCTCTGGTGACTGACTCAAAGAAGTCAGCCAGGTTGAGCAGGCATGATCTACCTTTCATAAAACCTGAGAAGACAATGCTGTAATTAAATCAAAACGTGCTTCAACAAAGTATTAGTTTAAGGGTGTGCACACTTCTACAACCAGCTGATTGTATGTTTTTTATTTTTTATATTTTTTCCCCTAATAGATTTGTTAGTTTTTCAATTGAATTGTACAGGTTATAGGTCACATTAAAGGTGGGAAAAGTTTTGAAATGATATATTGTGGTCTCATTTTTTTATATCACAAAAACCTGGCATTTTAACAGGGGTGTGTAAACTTTTTATATCCACTGTATGTACAATTTCCTAAAAGGAAAATTGCCCTTCCATATTGGGCAGATACTTCAGATAGACATCTGCAACCACAGGCTTCACGCATTCTAAAGTTAGGTTTAATCATTCTGATGAGGCATGTTAGAGCTTGTGTTCCATTCTGTACTTGTACCATATTTTCTTGTCTCAGCTCAACTTCCGTCCAAAAAACAACTTGCACACTCTCAGTTAAATAAAAATCCTTAAGAATAGATTTTGAATTGTTACAATTCATACTGAGGTGGTTAGTACTAGATGGAAAACATCTGCTTGTATTGTCTTCCCTGTCACAGATTTCATTTATTTTCACTGTTACCTGTCACTTTTTAAGTACTATTTTTAATGTTTATTCCTACAAATCAACAGTTATCGGATGAGTCATGTCTCAGTTTATAATCTGTCTGCAAACATTTGTAGGTGCTAGCAGATAAGAAAAAAGTACATTTCTACTTTATCTCTAGCTTTAGCAAAACAGTCCCTGATAAAATGTTCTCCTCACATTTAGAATACCTATAAATTCTGTAAATAACTGCTTTAAAATGTAGCATGCAATCAACTTCAAGAAATTTCTAGTGCATGGAGCACTCTGATTAGTCTCCAAAATCAGAAAAAAGATAAACCTTTTACATGCTACTGTAGTGTGAGACCCAACCATAACAGCACTTTCAAAGGTTTATTGCAAATGTTACATAACACCTGAGTGCTGTGATGGTCAGGTATAAAGAAAGGGACGTTCCTTCAGCCCTAAATATTTGTCCTCCTATGTCCACTGAAGTTTATAGATGTTTTGATACAACACCAACCGATCAGGACCATCACGCTGTTCATAAACCGTAAAACATTATTCTAAAAAAACATAAAAATTAAATAAAAGGAATTAGCGCTTTCAGGCTTAAATGCCCTTCTTCAGATACATCATTTAAAACTGCAGTCCATCCTTTTAAACAGCATATCAACCAATCAAAAATCATTTCAGCAGCTTAAATTCTTATGAAGCCAGTCTCTGTAATGCTCATCACCCAGGCAAGTTTACATATGTTAGTCTGTAAGTAATTTATTTAAATTTGGACATTGTTAAATTGCCAGATGATTAATATAGACAGACTTCAAAGTTCAATATTAAAGATTTTAATCCAAACATTCAAAGCTACAACAGGAACAGAAAAACATCAGTAGAACAGGAACAGGAACATCCAGTCCTTCCCTCCTTCTGCCTTCCTCTGTCTCCACCTAGTGACACAAGGCCAGAACACAACATATTCCCCCCTTACTTGAGAATAGCACTACACTTACAATATGTAAATTAAACATCATTAACATTGTAACAAGCACTGAATTACATCAACATTTATATTTATGTAATATAGTCCTCAAGCCAACGAGGTCTCCTGCTCACATGAGCTGGAGGAATGTGAGGAGATTCAGGCATTGGTGTCACTGTAGATTGAAGCTTGAATTCTACTAGAGTGTCCTTTGAAGTATCTCTAGTGTCAGGTGCATTTGACTTAGATAAATGGGAAGAATGCCATTTTTTCCATCTAACAACAAGTAAGTACATGGACCAATTTCCTTCTGAATTTCTACAGGTTGTGAAAATTTTGGATGTACTTTTGGAACATGTAGTGGATTCTGAATATGCACCTTGTCCCCCTTTTGAAAATGAGGAAGCTGTGGTCCACGTCTAGTATCGGAATACTTTTTCAATTTCTCTTGAAGAGAAGAGACCCTTTTACCAACAGTATCAGCATTAACCATGCATGAGGAGAGTGTGTTGAGCAGATGGAAAAAATACTTTGAGGGGCTGATGAATGAAGAGAATGAGAGGGAGAGAAGGTTGGATGATGTGCGGATAGTGAATCATGAAGTGCAGTGGATTAGCAAGGAGGAAGTAAGGATAGCTATGAAGAAGATGAAGAATGGAAAGGCTGTTGGTCCAGATGAGATACCTGTGGAAGCATGGAGGTGTTTAGGTGAAAATGCAGTGGAGTTTTTTAACTAGATTGTTTAATGAAATCTTGGAAAGTGAGAGAATGCCTGAGGAATGGAGAAAAAGTGTTTTGGTACCAATTTTTAAGAATAAGGATGATGTGCAGAGCTGTAGTAACTAGAGTGTGATTAAACTGATCAGTCACAGCATGAAGTTATGGGAAAGAGTAGTGGAAGCTAGGTTAAGAAGGGAGGTGATGATTAGTGATCAGCAGTATGGTTTAATGCCAGGAAAGAGCACTACATATGTGATGTTTGCTCTGAGAGTGTTGATGGAGAAGCACAGAGAAGGTCAGATGAAGTTGCATTGTGTCTTTGTGGACTTAGAGAAAGCATATGATGGGTGCCTAGAGAGGAGTTGTCGTTTTGTATGAGGAAGTCGGGAGTTTCAGAGAAGTATGTAAGAGTGGTACAGGATATGTACGAGGGTAGTGTAACAGCGGTGAGGTCTGTGGAGGGAGTGACAGATGTGTTTAAGGTGGAGGTGAGATTACATCAAGGATCAGCTCTGAGCCCTTTCATATTTGCAATGGTGATGGACAGGTTGACAAACGAGATCAGACAGGAGTCCCCGTGGACTATGATGTTTGCAGATAACATTGTGATCTGTAGTGAGAGTAGGGAACAGGTGGAGACCCTGGAGAGGTGGAGATATGCTCTAGAGAGAAGAGGAATGAAGGTCAGCAGGACTAAGACAGAATATATGTGTATGAATGAGAGGGAGGATAGAGGAATGGTGAGGATGCAGGGACTAGAGGTAGCAAAGGTGGATGAGTTTAAATACTTGGGGTCAGTAGTTCAGAGTAACGGTGAGTGTGGATGAGAGGTGAAGAAGAGAGTACAGGCAGGATGGAGTGGGTGGAGAAGAGTGTCAGGAGTGATTTGTGACAGACTAGTACCAGTAAGAATGAAAGGGAAGGTCTACAAGAGGGTAGTGAGATCAGCTATGTTATATGGGTTGGAGACAGTGGCATTGACAAAAAGGCAGAAGTCAGAGCTGAACGTGGCAGAGTTAAAGATGTTAAGATTTGCACTGGCTGTGAGGAGGGTGGACAGGATTAGGAATAAGTATATTGAAGGGTCAGCCCAAGTTGGAATGTTTAGAGACAAAGCCAGAGAGGCACGATTATGTTGGTTTGGACATGTGCTGAGGACGGATGCAGAGTATATTGGGAAAAAGATGCTAAGGATGAAGCTGCCAGGTAACAGGAAAAAAGGAAGGCCTAAGATAAGGTTTATGGATGTGGTGTGAGAGGACATGCAGGTGGTTGGTGTGACAGAGCCAAATGTAGAGGACAGAAAGAAATGGAAACAGATGATCCTCTGTGGCGACCCCTAATGGGAGCAGCTGAAAGAAGAAGAAGATCAGTATTAACCATGCAGGAAACAGGAGGAGGAGGAAGAACATTGAGGCGTGATCACATTGTTTTGCCAAGAAGCAATTCAGAAGGGGAAAGTCCTGTACTAGCATGTGGTGTTACACGACATACCTGAAGAAATTCTGAGACAACCGGTTTCGGTTTCCAAGGTTGAAGGTTTCATCTGTAAGATAGCAAATTGTATGCAACCTTTGAGAACATGATGAAATCTTTCCGTGGCACCATTTGCAGCTGGGTGGTATACTGAAGTACAGATGTGTTGTATATCTCTTTCTACTAGAAACACTGCAAAATCTGCAGAGGTAAATTGACATCCATTATCCGATACAATGAAGTGTGGATGTCCAAATCGGCTGAAAACTGAAGTGAGGAAGTCTGTAACATTTTGAGCAGTGGCAGAGGCAGTGAAGACAACTTCTGGCCACATGCTGTGATAATCAATGAGGGGGTAAGGGCATAATGATAAGTTCAGATAGCTGTTTCAAATGGGCCCGTTACATCTATGGCCAGCTTTTGCCAAGGTTTGGATGGAAATGGAACAGGTTGTTAAGGTGTCGCTAAAGGACTGGCAGTAATATCAGAAGATTGGCAGAGTTGACAGTTTTTAATTTGAGCTGCAGCCATGTCATACATACCTGGCCACCAGTATATCTCACGCAGCCACTGTTTGGTTCTCACCACACCTTAGTGGCCTTCATGTGCAAGCATCACTAAAGTGTGGTGCAGAGAAATAGGAGCAATAAGACAAGTGCCATGGAACACAAACTCATCTTCTACACTTGAGTTCATCTCATAATTGGAGATATGGATGCATGTTTGTATCCACTGCATTAAGAGAAGAAGGCCAACCACTGGTAAGCTGGGTTCACAGAATGGACAACTCACTGCAGGATGCAGAGGCAGAAACAAATTCAGCAGGTGACAGGGGAGTTAAAGCAGCAGACATCACCACAAACTCAGGTTCAGGTTCAGAAATGTCTTCACAGTAGCAGGCAAGGGCAAGTGAGAGGGACAATCAGCAATGTAATTCTGTGACCTAGGACAATAAGCAACAGTATAATTGAAAGACAGCAGTAATGCTGCCCAACGTGCAGTCCATATGCCTGCCCCATCAGAACCTTTGGAGGGCAGTAGCTTGGTTAATGCTTGGTGATCAGCACAGAGAGTAAAGTTTTGACCCCACATGTAAGTTCTCCATTTTTCAACAGCCCACACACACCCAACAGCCTCTTTTTCAATTGTTGAATATTTCCTTTCAGCAGCAGTAAGAGTCATACATGCAGAGGCAACAGTCTGTTCTATATGGTCAGGGTGAACTTGAGCAAGAACAGCTGCAAGCCCATAATCAGATGCATCAGTAGAAACTACAGCAGGCAAATCAGGGTCAAATAAAGCCAAGGCTGGACTGTGAATCAGAGAATGTTTCGCTGACATAAAACTGCGCTGAGCTTCCTCAGACCAGGAAAATGGCTTATCTTGGTGGAGGCAGGCACGTAGGGGTTCTACAATGTTTGCTAAGTGTGGGATAAACATTTTATACCAAGATGCAAGTCCAAGGAGGGAAAGTAACTTGGAAACATCGGTAGGAGCTGTGGCATGGAGAAGAGCCTCAAGATGCTCCTGATCAGGCTGTATCCCTTGTGCTGTAACAGTATGGCCCAGAAAACACAAACTGGCCTGATTGAAATGACATTTTGATTCATTTAGCTGTAATCCTGCATCTTTTGTGCATTTAAGAACTGCTTGAAGTGTCCGATCATGGTCAGCCTGTGTGTGTCACCACAAAATTATACCATCTAAGTAGCTCGCAACATTTGACAACCCCTTCAGAATTGTAGCAAGCATCTTTTGAAAAAGAGATGGAGCAGATGCTAACCCATATGAAACCCGGAAAAACTGGAACAAGCCGTCATGAGTAATAAAGGCAGTCAAATCACGGCTGTCTTCATGAAGCAAAAGCTGAAAATATGCACTTTCTAAATCAATGGTAGAGAACACTGTTGCTCCTTTCAGCAAGGATATCATTTCATCAATGTGAGGAAGAGGAAAACTGTCTGTAATGATAGCTTTATTAAGTTCTCTCAAATCAACGCATATGCAAATACCACCAGTCCTCTTTTGAACCACCATAATGGGTGAGACCCAGGGAGAAGCATCAGTTCTTTCAATAATCCCTGCTTGAAGAAGCAGATTGAGTACTGTAATTACATCCTGCTGAACTGACAGATTTAAATGATGTAATTTTTGTCAAACTGGAGTAACAGAATCTAATACTTTAACTTTTTGTGTGAAGACTTTTGCATAACCCAGGGTCAGAGTAGGTAATGGAGCTGAAAAAGACACATGACAGGAACCAAATTCGTGGTAGCACATGCTAAGACAGTACTGCCATTAAAGCATAAATGTAAGCCCTTTATTAAATCCATACCCAGCAAAGCAGTTCTAAACTCCACAATGAAAACAGATGTAGAGCATGTAATATCATCTTTGGACACAGTAACTGGTAAACAGCCAAGTACATGAAGTGGAGCAAGGAATAAGTCATTAACTTAACTGAAGGTGGCAATAAAGGTTCCTCTTGAAAGTATGCATCATATATACATTTAGGCAAAATGGATATTGATGAGCCAGAATCTACAATTAGATCCACAAATGCAGTAGCAGTTGAAGTTTTTATTGTGACTCTGCAACGGATTCTCTCAGAAGATGGATGGTCACTTAAGTAAAGGATCAGAAGCTCAGGTAAGGCAACTTCCTGCACAGAGCATGTTTGCAAAGAATGGCAAACACATGCAAAATGATCAGTTTTTCGGCAGTTTTTACATTCAACAGAAGCAGCAGTGCAGTGTTTATCATTGGCAAGATGCTTATAAGATCCACAATGATAACAAGCATGAAAAGTGGCTGCAGAAGGTGTAGCAGCTGTAGGCTCTGAAACAAGCAGGGTTTGGAAGAAGGCCTGTGGCATGGTGACCAGCAGCAGACACAGGTTGATTATGTAAAGTCTGTACCGGGACTGGTCTATCACCTGAAATAAACTTTGTCTGCTCCCCTGCAGCTTCAATTTGTGTAGCAATCATAATAGCTTTATCCAAAGTCAGGTCGGATTCTAAACGTAATCATTCACAGTGATTAGATGCATGTTCCAGCAGCTGATCACGTAACATTTCATCCAGTTTAGTATCAAACTCACATTTAACTGCTAAGTCTCGTAAAGCAGCCACATACTGAGGAATAGTTTCATGGGCAGCCTGAACATGTTTTCTAAAAGCATGCCGCTCAGCAACAACATTTCTCCATGGAGCAAAATGAGCTTGTAAAGCCCTAATGGCATCCTCCATTGACATACTTTGGTTCGGAAGCATGTAAAACAGTCTCTGACCTTCTGTTCCCAGACAATGAAAGTAAAGTGCTTTTCTGCATGATTCCAGCCATTCATCTCCTGATGCACCAACAACCAGCATGTAATTAAACATGTTCAGCCACATATCAAACAGTATACAGGTTCCCCCGGGCATGGCAAAAATAGTGGAGGAAAAGTAGTAGCAACAACAGCCATTGTAAACAAGCAAAAACAAGTAAGTACCTCATTGCCAAATTGTTAAGTTGCCAGATGATTAATATAGACAGACTTCAAGTTCAATATTAAAGATTTTAATCCAGTCATTCAAAGCTACAACAGGAACAGAAAAAAACATCAGTAGAACAGGAACAGGAACATCCAGTCCTTCCCACGTCCACTAACTCTGTCTCCCTCCTTCTGCCCTCCTTCTGTCTTCCTTTACCTCCACCTAGTGGCACAAGGCCAGAACACAACAGACAGTATTTAAAATATTAAAAAAAAAACTGCCCCTAATTTTTTATGTACTTTCCTTTCTTGTTGTGGAATATCAGTCCAGTTGCTAATTTGTACTGTCACAAAATTAATGCAATCTGTTCTTTTCATTTTCTGCAGTACAGCAGAAATTTTTCCTGCATTCTCTGTCTTCTAGGTCTACTATTTTTTGAAACAGTTCTTCTTGAGAAGCCTCTTCCAGCCAGTCTTTCCTTTATTTTTCTCATTCAGCCAGTGTTTCATCTAAGACATGGCTAGATGTAGAACTGTGAGTAACTAACTTTGCAAATAAAAGGAAAGATAATTAAATTATTTTCATTATTTCAATTCTGGTTAATCATTTAATTGCAAATGTGATCTGTGTGGTGAAACTACTTTGTACTTTATTGCTCTGTTCCATCTGATTGCATTTTTAGTTTGTTCAGGAAACTTAGTTATTCTGCACTTCTATTTTCACAAGTTGAATTACTTGTAAAATATATCTGTTTGTATTTAAACCCTGCTAGGACAAAGTCTTGTAGTTTAATTCATAGTTGTGGCAGAACTATGTACACCTACTACCAGATGTGTGCTTTAATTATTTATTATTGATTTTTTTCCATAAACAGTGCTACTGGTGAATTTTTGCACAGTCTGGTACCTTAAACTGTTGTAGAAGTTCAATATTGAGAGAATTGCCTCTGCTCCAGCTTGTGCTTCAGTGCTTTTATATTCTGCTTATCTTTTACTTGCTTGCATTTTGCATCTGCCCCATTCCCCCACTAGGACATTAAGCTAAAGTTTCTGAAAGAGCTTCAACATTGACTTTTTTGATTACTAGCCTCTGTAGCTAGCCTGCTGCTTGTTCCTTGAAATGTTTTCCAACCCTGTCACCCTTCTGCTGTTATTGTTATTGTTTTATAAGGCTATATATCTGCCCTCCATCCCTTATGACTATCCAATTTCCAAAGTCCCTCCCTCCCTTTTTCATTGCTATTTTTTTAATCAAGAAACATCTTTATTAAATTATCACTTATGACATAGGCAATCATACATTTATATAAATGAAAACAAACCATACTGACATAATCTCAGCTGCAAGCATTTTAAATCACAAACCATATTGACATAATCATAGTTGCAAACATTATAATCTACTCCATCATTGTCAGTTAAACATTGCACAACTCATTCAAGTCCTGCCTTCTTTCAAACCTCATTCCTCCCCTGTATGTATTATTCCCACAATTCCCATTTTTTCCTTTGTAATTTCGTCCTACCCATTTTTAAAGATCCAAATTCCAGTTGTTTTATCTCTGTTGCTGTAATCACCACTTCTAGTACAGTTGCTTTAGACTTTGATTTCCATTTTCTAGCACCCGCTTTTTCAGCAGCCACCATAATTAGACTCAGCAAGGCCTTACTATGTCTAGGCAATTCCAATGCTGTATCATAGCTCAGAAGAATCATTTCTGTAGTAACATCAATTTGCTTACCCATTATCTCCAAAAGCGTAGTCTGCAGGGAATTTTTAAAGTCTGCCAGCTTATTGCACTCCCAGAAAACATGTTCTCAATTATATCTTTCCTCCCCATCGCACCTCCAACATTTGGTGTCTACCTGAGAACAAATTCTCTGGAGACTACTTGGGGTATAAAAATATTTATGTAAACATTTCCAAACAAAATTCCTAAATCTTCTAGATTTTATTACATATTGGGAAGACATACATATATTCCCCCATTGTTTCTTTGTGAATTGCATATCCAACCTCTCTTCCCAATCCTTTCTAACCTCCTCTGATTGATTCTTATAGTTATTACACAATATTTAAAATGCTGTATTGATTATTCCTTTTTAGCACAGCTTCCATACTAGATTCTACTAAAAACTCTAACATTGTTGGTCTTAGGACCCCCTATTTCTTTCTCTTTGCCTATACTCTTGATATTAATCCCTGATAGAGAAGGCAATCTCTAACCTGCAGTTCAAATCAATTCTTGGTATCTTCCCATTCTATTACCTTTCCCTCTCTAGTTATTTTCTCCCAATACCTTGGTTCCTTTGACAGTTTTTGCCAATAAATTCCAACCCCCTCTTGCCTATTGTCAGTATCCCTAATTACAGTCATACCTATTGGCAGAATCTCCTTCCTCCACTCCCATGTTGGCTTAATTCTTAGAATACTTTCTGCTGCTTTATGGGTATAATATTCTGTATGATTATTTCTATTCTCATTAAAGATCTGCATCCAAAATCACAGTCCTTGTTTCTTGAGTTTCTCCCCATTTCATCATCATCCCTTTCCACTTTGAATTATAGGTTTCTGCTTGTGCTGTACATAGGAGCCTTAACTGTGTAGCTCTGAAATATCCCTTCAAATTGGTTAATCCCAATCCACATAGTTATGTTGGAAGAATCAGTTTATTTACTCGACTCTTGCCGTCTTCCCCTCCCAGATAAAATCTTTCAGCTGTTTATTAATTTCTATCCACAACTTCTCCTCTGGTTGATAAAAATATGCCTGACCTGTGTATAAGACTAAAGGGAGTAAATCATTTTAATTGCTTGTATCTTACTATCCATTTCCAAATAAAAGAATTTCCAATTTCTCAGTTTTTGTATTATCTTTTGTTTAGTCTCTTCCCATATCATTAGCTACCACACTGGAATCATTTCTAATCCATACTCCTAAATTCTTCATTTTATCATGTCCCCATAAGTATGGATATTACTGAACCAATTCATGTGTGGGTACATAATTTACAGCTATTGCCTTTGTTTTAGCTTCATTCATTTTGAATCCCAAGGAGATCTGAAACTGTCTTAAAATGTTTCACAACACTGTAATATCCCTTTCTGGTTTTGTCATGTATAAAATAATATAATCTGCAAACAGACCCAGCTTTTCCTCACTACCATACCAATTATATCCTTGAATTTCTGAGTCCTTATTTTCATTGCCAGTTGTTCTAAATATAATGCAAACAACAAAGGGGAAAGCGGATGACTCTGCCTGGTTCTCTACTCAAGCAGAAATTATTGGACAAGACCCCACCCACTTTAATTTGTGCCTCCGAACCCTCATATATTCTTCTAAGCACCCTTATAATTGTATTGATTTGAAACTGTCTCAAAATGTTCCACAATACTGTAATAGATTTTTATAGTTTTGTCAGGTATAAAATCTGTAAATAGAGTCAGCTTTTCTTGACTGTCATACCAATTATATCCTTGAACTTCTGAGTTTATTTATTTATTTATTTGACATTTGTTGACCGGGAATGTCTGACTGAGCTTGTGCCCTTTTTCAGCAGACACCTGGGGAGAAAAGCTCCACAAAGTATTACATGTACCATAAAAATGTTTACAAACAGTACAGTATACATGAGGTAATATAAACATGTATTATAATGCTTGGATTCCCACTTGTAGCATGAGAGTGTAAAATGTGTTATTTACAAAAAAAAAGGCAATAAAACAATATGTTAAAGTCATTCATATATCTCCATACATAAGGAGTTCCTTATTTTCTTTGCCAATGGTTCTAAATATAATGCAAAGGGGAAAGAGGATACCCCAGACTTTTTTCCTCTGCTCAAGTGGAACTTAGCAGAGAGAACCCCACCCACTTTAATGTCCACCTCCGATGCCTCATATATCCTCCTAAACAACCTTATAATTTTATCAGGGAATGCAAACGCTTCCATTGCCCTGCTCATAAAGTCCCAGCTTACTCTGTCAAATGCTTTCTCTGCATAAAGAACCACCAACAACAGTGGTATTTTCTCACATTCTGCTTCCACTGGATCATCAGTGTTCTGTTAATGTTGTCAAATATTTGCCTCCCCTTGACAAAACAAGACTGATCCATATCTATCACTTTTGGCATCTCATCTGCCATTATTTTAGCCATTATAGACATAAACACTTTATAATCATGGTATAGTATTGAAATGGGCCTGTATGAAGCTGAATATGATGGATCTTTACCCTCTTTAGGTATTACAGCTATCACTGCTTTCTTCCAGGATGTTGGCACTTCTCCACCTCTTAAAATACTGCTAAACAAAATCTTCCAGATCGTTATCATTTTTTTCCCTTTTAGATTCTAAACGTCTGCAGAAATACCATCTATTCTTGGGGACTTTCCTACAGATTGGTTATACATCACCATTTTTATTTCATCTCCTCCTATCCTGTTATTTATTGAGCCTCATCTACCTCTAACCTTAGCATATTTAATTCCTCCATAAACATTTCCATTTGTACCGTTTCTTGATTTAGATATTTCTCTGCTTTATATAGCTAGAATTTCCGAAATATTTCTAATACCTCTAATGGATCTCTTGTTACCTTCCTTGTTATAGGCTCCCTAAGCTTGGTGACAGCCCATTCTACTTTCTGTTGTCTGATTTGTTGTGCTGAAAGTTTTTGTGCTATACAGTTATTATAAAAAAAAAAAAAGTTGCTTAACAGCAATCTTTCTAAACTCATAATAATCCTTCACTTTTTGTTTAGCATTCTGTAGTTGCTCCTGTTCTTGTTCTGTGAAATTCCCCCTGTTCTGCAGTACTTAATTATTGTTACTTCTTAGTCATATCTTGCTTTTGTTTATTTCCACCCTATTTTTAAACTCCAATTTAATTTTATCCCACTCCCTAGCTAGATTTAGAAGATATGTCTATCTTCTGTAATAGCTACTGAATAATTTCCACTACCCATTCCTTAAATGCCTCTGTCTTCAACAGATAAGTGGGAAAATGCCAGTGTCTCATTTTTATTTCATTACCCTCTGTTTTTATTTTAGTTATTACTGGTGCATGACCTGAAATAGTTATTGGGTGCATATCAAGACCTTCAATTAAATACACATGCTTTGCTCTGCAGAAATGCCATCTATTCCTGGGGACTTTCCTACAGATTGGTTATACATCACCATTTTTATTTCATCTCCTCCTATCCTGTTATTTATTGAGCCTCATCTACCTCTAACCTTAGCATATTTAATTCCTTCATAAACATTTCCATTTGTACCGTTTCTTGATTTAGATATTTCTCTGCTTTATATAGCTAGAATTTCCGAAATATTTCTAATACCTCTAGAGGATCTGTTGTTACCTTCCTTGTTATAGGCTCCCTAAGCTTGGTGACAGCCCTTTCTACTTTCTGTTGTCTGATTCGTTGTGCTAAACGTTTTTGTGCTATACAGTTATTATAAAAAAAAAAAAGTTGCTTAATAGCAATCTTTCTAAACTCATAATAATCCTTCACATTTTGTTTAGCATTCTGTAGTTGCTCCTGATCTTGTTCTGTGAGATTCCCCCTGTTCTGCAGTACTTAATTCTTGTTACTTCTTAATCATATCTTGCTTTTGTTTATTTCCACCCTATTTTTAAATTCTAATTTAATTTTATCCCACTCCCTAGCTAGATTTCAGAAGATATGTCTATCTTCTGTAATAGCTACGGAATAATTTCCACTACCCATTCCTTAAATTCCGCTGTCTTCAACAGATAGGTGGGAAAGTGCCAGTGTCTCATTTTTATTTCATTACCCTCTGTTTTTATTTTAGTTATTATTGGTGCATGACCTGAAATAGTTATTGTGTGCATATCAAGACCTTCAATTAAATACACATGTTCCTGTGAAATGTAAGTTCTGTGTAGCTTAGCCTAGTTCTTGTATATTTGGGGAATAATATGTGAATTCACTCCGAACTCCTAATACTGAGTTCACATCTTCCATGCCAGATATTTTCATAAATTTCTTAGAAAGTCTATCCTCCTTTGTTATACTTTCCCTTCTGGGCCACACAGGCACATCTTCACTGCTGCAAATCAAATTTCAGTCCTCACCTATAAGTAATATTCCTTGCTGAAGGCTAATTATTTCTCTCAAAATTTTCTTAAGCTCTATTATAGCAGATTTAGGTGGAATATAAATACATGCCAATGTAATCCACCTCCCTTGCCAGTAGCCCCTTAGTACTACAACTATGCCATTATTATCACTTTTATCCTCATCTATTACTATTGGAGCTCCTCTTGCAATTAAAATAAGCACTATTTTTTTTCCATTGTCCCAGGTACCCTGCTGAATAACCATCATGAAAACCTTTCTTTATCAAATTCACATGTTCAATTCATTCTAGTTGTGTGTCTTGTAGAATAGCTATTTACATTCTACACTTTTTAATATAGTTCACTAATCTTTCTTTTTTGTATTTATATGTGAAACCTTTGACATTTAAAGACATTACGAAAAGCATCATTGTATTAAAAAGTTATTCTTCCCGCCTTTTCCCTTCTCCCTTTTATCTTTCTCAACAAAGTGTTCAAATTATGTGATCTGCCTATCTAGTGATCTAACTGTGCTGTACCTGCCCTTTGGTTCACATTTGCTGCTTTTTTAAACACAAGAAACACACCCAAAAATCCACAGGTGGTTAAGGTTTCTCCCAGCGACAGTTTACTACAGTTGCTGTAAAAACCATCCTAGTATCAACTGCACATCAGTGAAACGCACTCCATCCTTCCAATCTATCTTCTGTCACTGCCTCACATTTCACCATCTTTACTACTATTCCTTGTTGTATACATTTGACTGTAATAGATTACATTTACTCCCTACTATAACAATTCTCCTACTTAGCCCACTCTGTATGACTCCTACCTCTCCAATCCTCCTGACTCTAATGTCTCCCCCTCTAACTTCTCTAGATTGCTATCTCTCTTAACTTCTTAACTTCTAAATCTAGGAGTGCTCTTTAAAAAAACAGGGTAGGGCTGCTCACCATACAACTAACATGATAGTAAAATTACAGAAAAATTGTAGCTTACTAATTGGTTTTGTACTTAGCGATGTTCTGCTATGACCAGACCAGTGTCCTTCCCGGTCTGTTCGTCCTCACTATGCTTGGGTTCACTCCTCTCCTCTACCCAACCCCTTTCCCACACACCCCTGCCTAAACTATCTTTATAGCTAACCTTCTCTACACCAGTCCCTCTGCACTCTGACTTCCTGTAAATCTCAACCAATCAAGTCCTACCCTTCCTATCTAAACCTCTTCCACCTCTCTATATACTATACTTCACACCACCCACCCATACTCACTACTACCATCCCCCCACTAACATACTAATTCCACATACCTTCCCTCAATCACACTCTCACCACCCTCTCATATACTTCTTACTCTCCAATATGTTCCTGCCTCTCTTCTCATCCCTTCTTCTTCTACTCCCATATAACTTCACCTCATATCACACTCAGCTAAACCTACATCCCAATACTCCAACTTTCTCTCTCTACATTATAAACAGTAATAGCCACTACTCCTCTCCCATATCACCATCACTCTTCTGCAGTACTGAATTCATTCTCTCCAAAATCAAATTGCCTCCAAAGATGTCTCCACATTACAGAATCAAACAGAAATTTCTCTCACCCTAACCCTTTATATAATTTCTCCTCCACCCATGCAACATCCTTCAACTCTCTGGTGACATTCACCCCAACCCCCGGCCCACACTTTAACTCATCATCTCCTGCCTCTACTACACAGCCACTCCTGTAAGCACCTAACCTTATTCCCAGACATCTCTCCTTTTACTCTGTCAACAACCGCAGCATTCTTAGAAAGATAACTGAATTCCACTCTTGAATAGCTCAGTACTCCCCTAACACAGTTACCCTCTCTGAAACATGGCTCAAACCCACTGGTTACAACATTCCACTCCTTGATAGAACACGTAACAAAGGAGGAGACATGACTATTATGTACTCAGACATCCTAACCTTATCCCCCTAACCATCCCTCACCCTCTTTTCATCCAGCTGAACTCACTATTGCCAATTACAAACTTAATGACCATAAAACCCTAACTATAGTCATCATCTACATACCCCCTGGAAAGAACATACCCTTATTAGAACAGATTCTGCACTGGATGTCTGACAGTATATCTAATGAAACCATAATACTAGGCAATGTTAACATCAAATGGCTTCCCCTCACCTCTAACTCCCCTACGACCAGCATAAACCTATATGGCTATACCTAACTTATCTCTTCTCCCACGTTTCTTCATAAACCCACAAATACCAGTTCTATCCTTGACTGGAGTCTTGTCTCCACTCCTAACCTCTATCATCACCCTGAATCCCTACCAGGCTCCATTAGTGACCACTCCCTAATAAAAGTCCAAAGATTCTGCCCCCACCTCTCTAGACCTCATAAATTTAAAGAATGCCGAAGGCTAACCAACTTCAACTCTGATACATTCAATAATTCTCTCACAGCTGTAGACGGGGTTATTCCTTTCATTCCTACCTCTTGATGAAGCTGCTCTACAATTCACCTCCATCTTCCTAAACACACTGAACTCTCACTGTCCAAGTCAAATCTTGGTTCCTCCTTGGCTCACCAACTCTACTCGGTCTCTTATCCAAAACAGAGATTTTGCCTGGAAACTCTGGACTAAGACCAAATCTCTCACACACTACCAAAATATAGGGAACTCCACAATCTGACCAAAAAACACGTAAACATTGATAAAAAGAACTTCTACCACACACCCCAAACTACAGAACCTAGAAACCCCCCCAAAACATTTTGGAATACTATTAATCAAATTCTCCATCCAGGGAATCCTTCAACTCCCAGCCCCTGCCCCAACAACACCCCAGGAAAATGCATATATTTTCAATTCATACTTCATTTATACCATCAGCAACCTTATGCAGACTTCCAGCCCAACTAATCCCTCACTTTCCGCCACCCCCTACTGCAAAACTGCCCCATCTCACTAAATTCAGTTCCAACCAGTTACATTAAAAATCTTCTTCACAAACTTAAACCATGTTCCTCATCAGCTGATAACCTACTATCTCTCTTCCTAAAAGCTGCTGCTAACTCCATAGCATATTCTGTACCCATCTTCATAAACTGCTCAATCAGTAAAGCCACTGTCCCTACTCTCTGGAAAAAAATCCAGACCATACCTATCCACAAAGGTGAATGTGTAGAGCTCTCTAATTATCGACCAATTGCCATACTTTCTCTCCTCTCAAAAATTCTCAAAAACTGTGTTCATAAACAAGTCTTGGCTTATCTCACTCAAGAAAACCTGATCACCCTTACCCAGCATGGCTTCTGCTCCTACCACAGCACCACTACAGCACTTATTTCCTTTACTAACGCCATCTTCATTTCCTTTACTAACTCAATCTCCCTAGCCAGAGACAATAATAAACTAGTGTCCTGCCTCTTTTTAGATCTCTCCAAAGCCTTTGACACTGGTGCTCATGCCATCCTCCTCTCCAAACTTTCTCAACTTCTCCTCAGCAATTATCTCATTGTTTAACAGCCACCTCACAGACAGACAGCACTCCATCAAATGGCTCTCTGCTCTTTTTCCCTTACTCCTCATCAAAAAGGGCATCACACAAGGCTCAGTTCTAGGCCCTCTTCATTTTACCATGTTTAATAGCCACCTTTACACGTCCTGTCCTCAATCATCCCTCATACAGTACGCAGAAGGTTCCGCAATCATCTGCATTGCTGACAACCCTTCTGACCTGCACACCCTGACACATAAATGTTTCAACCTCATTGAAACATAGCTTACTAACAACCAACTCATATTTAACCCTAAAAAGACAAAGCTTCTCTTCCTCCCAAAATCATTCTACCACCTTAAATCCTCATTCACCATCACTTCCCTTAACAACACTACTATCATAGCTGAAACCCACAATAAGCTATTTGGAGCAATCATTGATAAACAACTTAAATTTGACCTCTGTTTACTTCACTGTATCAAGAAAACCCACCAAAAGCTTGGCCTACTGTATAGAAACAAAAGGTTACTTACACTCATTTCCAGAATCTCACTTGCCCAAGCATACCTTCTCCCTAAACTCGTCTACAACTTGCAAATCTTAGCTAACTTACAGTCCTCTCTACTTTCCAAATTCAAAATCACCTACAACAAAGTTGCTAGATTTGCAGCTATCCTGCCTTTTAAATCATATCACTGTCATGATCTCAGGACACTCAGCTGGCTACAGTTTCCTAACCAACTCTTATTTACTCAGCTTCTCATCATCCATTCTATCCTGAACAAGCCCACCTCTTGCCCTAACATCTCCTCTCTTTTCTCCCTCTATACCCACCCTTGATCCCTCAGAAGCTCAGACCAATGTCTCTTACAGATTCACAAACCTAAAAAAATCTATTGGACAGACTCTGTACAGCTATTTTCCCACTCTTTCATGGAACAAGCTTCCCATGACCTTCAGAAATATCACCCATGTCCATGAATTCAAGAAAACTCTCAAAAATTATCTAAACAGCACATGGACCTGCTACTGCAGTCATCCCACTTGAACCCAGTCCTTTCTCCTCCATTACTTTCTCCCTTTTTTTCCTATTCCTCCCTTTCCTATAATTATGTTATCAAAACTAACCTCCTATTAAGACAAGCCAGTCGCTTACTACTCACCATGCTCCTTTACTTCTTAGTCCTGGAAACATGCTACCTGCATCTTATTTGCAAATTGTTTTTTATATTAAATATCTACACCTCCTGTAACTGATAAAACAAACTGCTTTGAATTGTACTGTTGTCCACTGATGACATTCCAAATGTGTTTTTGCCAGTTTTTGTAATTACCTGCTCCTATACTTACTACACTGTTTAAATGCCTCTTCTGTTGTTTTTCTCTTACTTGTACTGTAATGAATATTTGTTTAATTATTTTATTGTATTTACTTTAGTCATGCAATTTTCTTGCTTAGTTGTACTGTGGAGCTTTTCTTCCTGGGCCTCTGCTGAAAAAGGGCATTAGCTCAGTTGGACTTATCGAGTCAATAAATCTCAAATAAATAAATTATGAATAACAGCTTTTTATGCTAAATGTCTAGTTCCAGCTTTTGTGGTACATGCATACATTATTTGGCATGTTGAACTTTTATACAGTTGTTTCTTGTCATATCCATTTGAGCTTATGTCACATCTTGTAAAACTTTCTGTTTTACTGAAAGCTCTCAAAAAATACACCCCCAATACTCCCTAAAACTATTAAGTTAATACTAACAGAAAAAACTATGTATATCTTTAGATGTTGAAGTTTTGCCCTCCTAATAGGAACAAATGTCCCAAACTGAAACCCACACTCACAGACTTGAGTTAACCTACAAGAAGGGTTATCCATGATAAGGTGCATGGTGCAGCCTGGAATTCTACTAAATGTTGAGTGGTTTTGTCTTATCTTTATAGCTCTCCCAGCTGGGAAAACACTTGAATGCTTGCAGAGAACATTATCGACTAGCCAATTTCTCTCTCTCTTTTTTTAGCCAATTTCTCTTTATCAGATTGTAGCCAATTTCTCTTTATCAGATTGTCTTCATAAGGACCAGATATAGAATTGCTACTAATTTGCTAGAAAAAGCCTTATAATATTCAATATTCTTTTTCACTTACATGCTTTCTCTTAAAACTTGTTACTAGATCAAACTAATGGCTTTAATCCAGTCATTCCCCCATGCAAGAGTTAACAAAGCACATTAATTTTTATTGTGTCATGTCTTTTAACCAGATGTTTTTTTTTCATTGCAGTCCCCACATTTCTTAAAATTGAACAAAGAGAAAGAGAGAAGAAAGGAGAAAGAAAAAAGGCAATAAAAAAACAGGAACATCTGCTTACAACACTATCCTCATTACACTTAACAACAACTGAGAAAACTTTACTTTATAGTTTGCAAAGAAAATCATACACTATAAAAATAGTACTAGTAAGAAAAAATGTGTTTTACTTGCAGTTAACCTTTTCCCTCGTGTTCCCCTTCCCTAAGTATTTTTCCGAATATTAATGACATGAAGTAGGGCATATACTTTAGAGTCCCCCACAAGTCCACCAAATTCAAAAAAGTCTAATATTTCCATATTTTCTTGTTCTGTCATATTTCACAAATATATTTTTGCTTTATAGTCCCACATTTGTCAATTACCAAGTTACTGGTTTTATCCCTGTTCATCTCTATCTCCCCAAATCCAGTTTTTGATCCATTTCTAACATACTCTCAGTTCTTCTAGTCAACTTTCATGATCCCTTCCTTTTCTCCAGAATTTTCCGTTGAAACATTGGAAAAGGTTTCACTGGCACAATCTCTCTGTGGCCTTTATTACCAAAAGAAAAGCAGAAGCTTATTTTTTGTTGGCCAACTTTTGTATTTCCGCCTTAGCATATACTTCATCAAAAAATGATTTTGTCCCTTCAGGGAAGAAAATTTTGAAGATAGCTGGGTACAGCAGTTTGAATGTTGCATCTGCTTATCAACATTCCCTGAATAGCAGAATAAATTTAGTCTTGTTCTGCCTGGTGCACAATGAGTAATCCTTCTCCACAAACATTCTGCTGTCCCCCACCTTTAGTACTTTGACCTTTAGCCACAGTTTTCTCACAATTATCACCTTCTGCTGGTAGGATTGCATCTTTACTATTAAAGATCTAGGTTGATTTATCATAGCTAGGTTTGCAGCATACACACAATGTGCCCTTTCAATTAACAACTCATGCTGTGGAATACCAGTCCAGTTGCTTATTTGTGCTTTCATAAAATTAATATAATCTGTTCCTTCCAGCTTCTCTGGTACAGCTGAAAATCTCAGATTTTCCCTATGTGCTCTGTCCTCTAATTCGATTATTTTTTGAAACATCTGTTCTTGAGCAGTTTCATATTCAGCCAGCCTTTTCTTCATTTTGACCTCTGATTTTTGCAGTTTTATCATCTCATCATCTCATTTGAATATCTGTTTAAAGCTTCTTCCATTTTTTACAGCCTTTTGTTGTTTGAGTTGATATACTCCATCAGTGTTTCATTTATTTTAACCAGGTCTGTGTGCAGTTGTCTTATGCTTTACTCTAGGTTACTGGAAGTCATGTCTGGAGCTTGCACAGCTTTTTCCTAAACAGCTGTAATACTTTTCCCAGTCGATGTTTTTTCCACACCTTTTGTAGTCGATTTTCCTTCAGGTCCTCTGTATTTCTTTTTTCCTGGCATCCAGGCAGTGCTATTACTAGCCAGTTACGGAAACACAAAAGTCCACAGGCCTTCTCTGCTGAGTTTCGGTTTTAACACTGGGAGAGCTAGAATTAACCTGTTACTTAATGTGCAGTCATCTTGGGAGTCCCTTCTTTCATTGCTATTGACTGTTACACAAGCTATTTATGTACTCTTCCCACCCGTTGGTTTCCATAGACCTATGATACTAAATGCCCATCCAGGAAACCAGTATTATTCTTGAGTAAATCTGCTTTACTACATACTGTCTCTTGCTTATTTTCCAGGAGCTCAGCAAAGCTTTTAGTACTAGCCTGCATTCCAGAAGCATTTTACTTGTATCCAGTGCCATCCAGTGAAAGTTAAGTACTTTGATTGCTAAATTAAGTTATTTTAAGTGATCGCATTTGCTTCCTGCTTTTATGTATGCATTACACTGAGTTTAAAAAAATATACTCTTCCTCTTACTGTTACTGTCTTGAAATTACCTTCCTTAAGGGATTTTCAACTAGGTGTTTAAGTGGTTTGTGTCAGCATTGCACTTGTGGGTCTCTTCTGATGTGCTTTAATTTCAGGATGACTGGATTTACTCACCTTGTGACAGGAGGTGTTTGTCTGCTCTGAGTTGGGAAATACACAAAAGGGCTCATAGTCTAGTCATTTTATTGGTCAGAGGGCTCATTATTTTAGTTTTCTGTTTTTTCTATGCTACAATAAATATTGTATGTTTGCATGGGTTAGCAGTGCCCTCTATAGTAGCAAACACATAGAAAGCAAATTTTCTCTTTACAACAATCCATAAAGCTGTAGCCTGTAAAGCAGCAATATAGTGCAAATACCTTGTGTGCCAAAAAGTTTGCATCTAGTTGGACCTTGAGTGGCAATACCTACAGATTTATTGTGTAAACATTAAAGTTAGTAGAATTTAGATGTGAAGTTGTTCAATCTCGCCTTCATTCTTACAAATGGGTTCGGAGCTGATCCCTTGGCTCCGAGTCGGTCAAATTGCAAAGCTCGAGGTCTTCAAACAGCTCGAGGCTGAAACCCTATCTCATGCTGCTCCTCTACTTCCGTCAGATCTAGTTTGCCGCTGCAACAAATCGAGCATGTTCCTTCAGTTCAGGCCATTTTTGTAGTCAGTTAAGTAAACTTTTTCTTATTGGTTTCTTCATTTTCTATTGAGAAGACTTTTTCCCCCTTAGCCGAAGTTAGGCTTGCATTTACTTTACTTTCCCCATTTCTGTGGGGAATTTACAAAGAAAGTTAGTGGAAACGATTTACATTATTGGCATTAGGCCATTTTTTGTGCCTGCTTAGACATCTTTGTACCCTGTCCCCTCATATCAAAGTTAAGGCTTTAGCCTCTTTACTTTAGCCGGTTAGGCTTAATTACTTTATTTTATAGCCGAAGTTAGGCTTTATTTTCTTTATCAATAGCACAGATTGTTGAAATACTTAAGAAACCTCTTTTCTTAGCCGGTCAGGCTTAATTACTTTATTTCATAGAAGTTAGGCTTTATTTTCTTTAGAAATAATTTTGATTGTTTGAACACAGATTATTGTAATAGCCAAGTTTGGCTCTGAATGATATATTGTGGATTGGATTGTGATTATTCAGTTGTTTACTGACATTGTCTAGTGGAACTTGGATTAACATGTCTGAAAAGGTGAAGTCAGGCTTTAAGAAATGCCCCAAATGTAATCAGAAAATGTCTCTGACAGATGGCCACACCATCTGTGTTTATTGTTTAGGCGAGGTTCACCTTCAAGAAATATGTTCTGTGTGCCACGGTTTTAGTACCAGGGTTCTGGCAGAGAGAAAAAGGAAGTTAGGGGAAAGGGGCCTTATTAAATCCGCCTTTCAATCGGATTTGGACTGGGCTCCTCAGGAAAACCCAAAACCTTCTTCTTTTTCTTGATCTTCTGTCTCTGGTTCAGAGCCGAAAGGCCTTTTGGCTCCAAAGGTATCAAAGAAGGTATCTGACTCGGCTCCACAGTTAGCGGAGCCGATTGTTCAGGTAGCGAGTTGGAGCCGTTCCCCAGTTTTGGAGCCGGTATCTCCAATCCTAAGGTCTCCAATTCCGGGTTCACCTGCTCCTTCCGTGGTCTCCTCTCTAGCTTCCAGACTGTTGAATTTGGATGTAGATCGTGTGGTGAGGAGATTATTACAGAATCCAGCGCTACCTAAAATTTTATCGGCTTCAACTCTGGCAGCTTCGGAGCTGATCAAGTCATCTACTCTGCTTGCTGTTCCTCCTCCAACTTGAGTCAAGCCTTCAGAGCCGGAGGGAGCTGATCAGCTGATTGTGAAACCGTCGGCGCCAACACCCATATCTGGCCTATCAGCACCGACAACCCTGATGTCTTTGGCCCCGGCTGTAGACTCTGGGAGCTGACACTCACCCGTCGGTTCCGGGGAGGGGAGTCACACTGATGTTTCAGTTCTTACTCTTCCCCTCGAGGCTTCAGCGCGGATGAGCTCGGCTCCCACCTCGGGATCAGAGCTGGCAGCTTTGGTGTGGGAGGAGTCCTCAATGTCTTCTGACCCAGGGGCTTCCTCACATCGGAGTCATGGTGCCTTCGATGCCATGGGGAGGGTCTTGTCCCCCAGGACAGTCACAACTTCTGAGCAGACTACCTACTCCCGTAAAGCACTGTAATCTTCTCTGTCACCACAGATCCATCGTAAGCATAGGGACCCGGAGCCTCAGGAAGCCCCATTGGAGGAAACCTGCTCTTCTGAAACCTCCCCAGAAGCTCCCACAGAGGAGGTCCCTAGGAAGAGGACATGTAATAGGAAACATGTAGATTCCTCTCAAGAATCTGTCACATCTGACACCAATTTGGAGGAATCGAAGGGTCCCCCGAGGTCCCCCTCTGAGGATATATCTTTCGCAGATATCCTAAAGATCCTGAAGCAGAGGGGTGACTGGCAGCCCATCAACCCTTCCAAGGACAAATCGGTGCTCCTGAAAGCTTTTGGGTCCCAACCCTCCACCTCTTGGGTATCTCCGCCCTTCGATGAGTGGATGGATCTTTTATCTCGAAGGGTGTGAGAGTCACCAGATACCATGGAACCTGTCCCTAGAAGACCAAACAAATATATAATATATTTCTGCACCTCATGACAAGACCTTTTTATCCAAACCTATTCCTGTTGATGCCATGGTGGTTGCAGCAGCCACTAAGAAAGAGATGTTAGAGACCTCTGTGTCTGTCCATCCTCCTAATAGAAAGTCTAGGATTATGACCAGATTTGGCAAGCACATGTTCAGTTCTACGACATTTGCTCTTCATTCATTGAACTATCTAACTCACTTTACCAAGCTTCAGAGTGATCTCCTAAAAGAGCTTGGAGATACTCTTCAGGGTGCAATAGCTGATACAGTAGTTGATAAGGTGACATCTCAGCTTGCTACCCTTAATTCCATCATCAACTTTTCCATGCGCCTCATATCTTACTCAGCTGATGGGACGAGTAAGGCAGTGGGTACAGGAATAGCTCTTTGGAGACATTCCTGGATGCGCTTGTGTTCTTTTGCGGAACCTTTCAAGTCATCCTTTGTAAATGCCCTATTTGATGATTCCTCACTTTTTGGACCTAAAGTTAAAGAGACCCTCACCAGATGTGAACAAGACGGAAAGACTCTGTCTGCTGTAGGAGTTCATTTTTCCACACCTACTAGACCTAATCGCAAAGGCCAGTGGGGTGGGAAAATGTGGTTCCACAAAGCCCAAGGAGCCTTTTTTAACACACGAGGTGAAACCCCCTCCAGGAGCAGAGGAGGGGGCAATAATGGAAGACGCCATCCATGCGGCAGAGGTGGTCCGCAGAACCAGGGTGACAGGGATCAGTTCCTTGGAAAACCCTATCAGCGCTCCTGAAAGGAGGCCTGCCTGTCCACCTCTGGAGGCAGTCAGAGGATGTCTATCTTTGTACCTAGGCGCCTGGCTAGACAGCTGGGTACAAAGTATAATATCCAGAGGTTATATTATCCCCTTTCACTCATGCCCAAAACCTTTAAGAAAGATCCCAGATGTTCCACCCAGTCTTTGGGACATAGCAACAACAGAGATTCAAAAGTTGCTAGAAAAAAGAGTCATCCAATCAGTCCCGGCAGACCAGAAGGATCCGGAACTTACTCAAGATTCTTTTTAGTACCAAAGAAAACAGGGGACTTTAGACTGATTCTAGATCTCAGCAGACTCAACAAATCTGTAGAAAAGACAAAGTTCCAGATGGTCACGCTTCAATCAATACTCCCTGTAGAATATGAAGAGCCAAAGCATGTGTTTGAGGGAATTGAGTATGTGGCAGTCTGTATGTATTATGTACTGTGAACTTTAAATGTACTCTGAGCAATGAGAAAATGCTGAAAAACAAGAGTCTGCCTGAAAGCAGGAAATGTGCCTTTTATGGAAATGCATCCGATTTTTTTTCTTTGCCCAGAGATATGATGATGTGAATTGCCTCATGTTTACGGGTAAACCTTTAATTGGTTAATTGCCCTGTATAATGGTCTAATTGGTTCATTTCTCTATTTTTGTATTGTCGGCAATATCACCAGTATATAAGCTTGTTTATTCCTTTGTTCTGGGAGTCTCCCTGGTGCTTTCCATGAGGCTCCCGCACGTGTGTACTGTAGATAATAAAAAAAACTGAAAGAGAGAAAGAACTGTATCTGTCTTCATTTTTAAAGTACTCTGAAACGTAACAATTGGTGCAGTTTTCTCGGATCTGAATTGGGAACAAGCTCAGCAGTCCGGAAGTGAAATAAATATTGCTAATGAAAGGGCCCATAACAGATTTTTCTGTTTTTGCACTGTTTTCTTCATCTCTCTGTCTGCCTGCCTTAAAGATTTGAAAAAAAATTTTTTTTTATGCAAAAAAAGATATCATTTCTCTCATTCAGTTGTTTTAAGGTAAGTGGCATGCATTTCATCTCTGCTATTAAATGTGCAGTATGAGAGTGGGATAATATGGAAATACTGGCGTCATAAGTATGAAAGGAGAAATGATAGTGGGGTAAAAAGGCGTTTATATAACGCCTTAGCTAAACCTGTGTTAAACAAGTATAGCTTATTGAGTGAAAATGGCAGCTAGTGCGGGAAAAATAAATGAGCCAGAAAAAGGTAAACCAGCTGGTTATAGGTTTTATCGTGTGTCCCAGGACAGTTGTATGTTTTTAAACCAGTGGATCGCCCTAACTAAAAATGACAGTAACCTTGCCTTTCCTGAAAATGGTAGTTTTAATAAAGATATAATGATTAATTTGCAAAATAAGTTAAAAAAGAAAGGAAGATTACCAGGGTTGTGTTGGGCAGCTTTTAATGATTGCATGTGTGAGGCTAAACAAAGGTAAAAGGACTCGGTCGTCAGTAGTCTTAAGGACAAAAAAAAAAAAAAGGCTAAAGGTTTTGTTTCTCACAGTGTTTCTACTAACATAAACAGTTTTGTATTTTAAAATAAAACAGAAAAAATTCATACAGTGATAAATAGGTTTAAAAATGCATAAATGCATGTGCACATCCATTTGCTAGGTACATGTATATACACATCTGTTGTCATAATATATGTAAAAATAATATAGTCAGTTAAGTACATGTATTTCTCTTTACTAGCATACAGATATTAAAGGGTTAAAATGGTCTTAGCTAAAAGCATGGAATCAAATAAAGCAGCATTCATTCATACAATGTAACAAAGTCAGGTACAGCTTGAGACAAGCTGAATGTTCAGTATCTAAAATATGCTTCAAGGACTATAAATAAAAATGAGCTGCGAGACAAGGCGCACAGCATTCATCACAGACATCTGCATTTCATTTGCATCATTCTGAACATCAAAACAGAGGCAATTACAATATTTCATAAATAAAACTTAGTTAAAAAAGAAAAAAAAAATGCTACATGGGTGCAACATTTGCCAGAAATTATGTTACGGGTAAAAGCTACCCCAAACAACAAGACAGGGATTTCACCATTTGAAATCATGACAGGCAGGAAAATGCCCACACAACTACCTTTTGATCCACAGATTGGACATAACAGACCTTTGTTAAAGGTAAAACAACATCCAAAATAGTTAAAAGACATCACAGAGCAGTGTGATTAAGTAACGGAACAAATAGGGCCTTTTGGCTATAAGGTCAAAGTAAAAACAACAAGACTTTGCTAGACCACACAAATCAAATAAGAGTCATTGTTTACAGTAATCAGCAGCAAAATGCATCGCTTTTAAAACAAGGGGTAGCAGATGCTCAATTAAGTTTGTCTCTTTTTTTTTTAAAAACAAACGTACAAGACTCAATGCCAAGCATTGTGCAAAGGTTCTTAAAAGTATTCCCAAAAAGTTATTAGGACAAACAAGTTTTGATAAACATAAAAAAAATGTGATTGTTATTATAAGTATTGTACTCAGTAGACCCCTTTTGGCAAACTGCCAAACAGAAGAAATCAGGGTTGTTTATTACAACATTTCACAAATGAGAGTAAACTGAAAAAAAAATGCTACACAAAACACATCACAAGACAACTTCAGTTATTAAAAGCATACAGCATGTACCTTTGGGAGAATAACATTTAACACAAATGTAACTGCATGGTTAGCTAAACAAGGTCAGGCATACATAAAGAAAAAAAAATCAAAGGCTGACATAAACATTTCAGTAAACAGCTCAGTCTCTATTAAATGATGTACATTACCCCCTCAAGATATAACAGGTTTGACAAGAAAAGACATCATACAAAAAATGTTAATAATAACACAAAAATAAAAATAAATTTGATGGGAAAAACAGGTATGATTTCTACCAATACTCTATTTGTACAAATAGCACAAAGATGCATGAAAAAGGACCATGGGTTAAAATACTTACCATTCTGGGTAATAAGCCAGTACTTCATACAGATCAAGTGGTAAAAATATCATCAACTTGTACCATAACAGGACAAAACCAAAAAAAAATATTGCACATCAATATTACAAGTTGTAAAGTTACCAAATACAGATTTAAAAGAGCTTGGTATAAAAACTAGTAGGACAAGATATCTCACAGAATTACATTTACAAGCACAATAAAATCCTACTATTTGGTAAGTCATTACAAGTATCTTTAATAGGCAGATTACAGTTTACTGTATAAATAGACAATATTGCCTTCAAATTTCAAAATGTTTATTTAAAGTGGCACCACAGTTTTTATGTGTGGTTTCACATAACCCAGCGTTAATAGTAAACCACAAAAAGCTGACACTGCCCATAATTAGTTAGACATATTTACAGCATGGTCATCATCTGGAACTAAATTGCTAAATGGGTTTATACATCCTGTGGTAATCGTTTTAGGGGTAATAATAATAATGACAACTTAAAATTGTTTTATATACTGCAGGTTATAAACAGTTGCAATAAATCAACAAGTTATGATTGGAAATATGAGCAAAATGGTACATGCTGTAAATGATAGTGCTAACAAAACAAATGCAGTCTTTTCCTTAACTGAAGTTTAGTCCGTGCCTCAAATAAAACAAAACGAAAAACTAAAACAAAATAAGTACTCTTCTATTTAGGATACACTATCTTTTCAAAGTTGGTAAATCCTCCTGCCTTAGGGTTGCCAGATTATTCCAAACCTTTTGTTTTCTTTTGCTGTGAGCAAAACAAGACTGCCTTGCATCTCCTAGCCCAGCACCGCACTAGAGGCTACCGACCTATTGCTTACTATAGCACTCAGCTAGATCTGGTTGCCTCTGGTTACCCAGCTTGCTTACGGGCCATAGCAGCTGCTGCTGTTTTGATTGACATGGCAGCTCCACTAACCCTTGCACATGATACAATACTACCAGTCCCACATGCAATTCAAGCATTACTTTTCAAAACAAAAACACAGTATCTTTCGAATTCAGTTTAATAAATAATCCTGCCCTACAAGTTATACGTTGCCCACCACTGAACCCTGCCTCTTTAATACTAACTTCGGATGAGGGCGAACCACATGATTGTCTGCTTGTAGTTAACTCTGTTCTTTCTCCTAGGTTACACTTGTATGACACTTCTTTGCAAAATCCTGAATTGGTTCTTTTTGTTGATGGATCCTGCTTACGAACAAACTCCAAAGAATTCCAAGCAGCTTGGTCAGTCTGTACACCGACTGAAGTTTTAAGATCAGCATGATTACCCCCAGGCACTTCCGCACAGGCTGCGGAACTAGTGACATTATCGAATGCATGCAAAATAGCCAAGGACAAGTCTGTCACTATATATATATACTAACTCCCGCTATGCCCATGGTGTTGTTCATGATTTTGGTATACTGTCAAAGTAATGTGGGTTTTTAACTTCTTCCGGGGCACCCATTAAAAAACATTTTCATATTAATAATTTGCTACAAGACTTATTGTTACCATCTAAAATTGCTATTGTTAAATGTGCAGCCCATCAATCTAATGACTCTTTTGAAACTAAGGGCAATAATTTTGCTGACTGGGCTGCTAAACAGGCTGCTCTATCACAAACTGTTCAGGGACATTTTTTTCAGCCTCTGCAACCAATGGTTACTTTTGATACCACAGTGTTAAAAGCTATACAGGATAAAGTCCCAGAATCAGAAAGAAAAACATGGCTGGCTCAAGGTTGTTTTAAACGCTCTAATCTCATTTGGCAACATCCAGATGGCAGACTGGTCTGCCCAATGTCCATGTTAAATTCTCTTATTAAAGTATATCACTTGCCAGCTCATGTTGAAGTACAAGCATTAATAAAACAAATCCAAAAGGATTGGTTTGCCCCAGGACTTTCTGCTTCTGTACAGCATTTTTTTTTGAGCAAGTGCCCCACTTGTTTACAGTATAACATTTCAAAAGGCACAATGGCTCCCACACAACCACTGCCAAAACCATTGGGACCATTCTGCGCTTTGCAATGAAATTTTATTAAACTTCCACCTTGTGCTCATTTCAAATATGTTTTAACTGTTGTTAATGTTTTTTTTTTCTGGGTGGTTAAAAGCCTACCCATGCATTAACAATAATGCTATTTCAGTTGCTAAGAAACTTTGTTATAAATTAATACCTCGTTTTGGTGTTCCCTGTCAAATATATTCAGATCGTGAAACACATTTTACTGCTTAGTTAATTGATTCACTGTGTAAAATGTTAGGCATCACTCTCAAATTTCATTGCCCACAGGCATCTGGTATTATTGAATGCATAAATCAGACACTAAAGACAAAACTGGCTAAAATTACTACTAAAACGGGCCTCACTTGGGTACAGGCCATACCTCTAGCCCTACTCTCTATGAGAGCTCAAGTACATCCTACTAAAGGTCTTTCTCATCATAAAATCCTCATGGGCCGCCCTATGCGTATGCCCATGACTCCACCACCACCCTTTTCTGAGTATAATAAATTTGATCATAATATTCTCCTGTATTGCACTTCTCTTGTTTCTTTTTTACAGTTTCATCATCGCCAGGTAGCAGCAGCTCAACAAACTCCTGATCCTTTCCTGTCTACGGCACTACAACCAGGAGACTGGGTATGCGTCAAGTCATTCTCTCAAAAAACAACTCTTCAACCACGTTAAAAAGGGCCCTTCCTGGTTCTACTGACGACATCATCAGCAGTTCGACTACAAGGCTCACCCACCTGGATTCACATATCGCACATTAAAAAGGTCATCCCATCGAAAGGTCAACAACCTCTACCTTTTGCTACTCCTGAAGTCATAATGTACCAGCACCTGACAATGCCTGACATTTATCCATTTGGACAACCTCACCAAGTGCAACCGCCACTTCCACAAAAGTACTGCACAACTATTTTGGCGGTTATTCTTGTCGTTTTATTTTGTGGCCATTTTTATTTCCTGCTTCAATTACGCCTCATGCCAAACAAACTGCATGGCATCCACCTTTCAACACCTACCAAGCCATTAAATATGCTTATGCATCATCCCTCAACATCTCAGACTGTTGGGTTTGCACTGCTATTCCTACTGTTCATGGGGGATTGATGCTAAATATAGTCCCTTTAGGGGTTAATGAAACCTGGACAAATTTGATCTATGATGCATCAAATGTTATTTCAAAGGACAAAATAGCATTACAGTTGTCCCTCCGTCAAACCGGAACTGTGTGTTTTCAAAAACTTGGTAAAACCAGAGTCGGGTGGAGCCATTGTAACAAAACAGTGGTATATAACTGCACTGCAGACAATTCGGGTTGTGTAACAGACTTTTCACCTGTAAAAAGACTTGTTAAGGACTCTATAGCTAACCTTTCCCAGAAAATAGAAACTGTTTATTCAAAAATATTCCAAGGACTGCAGGACACTGGGGATTATTTCAAACCTATCAACATCACCATTAAAGTAGAAAATTGTTATTTTGTGTGTGGAAGAAAAGCATATAAATGGCTACCAGGAAATTGGTCTGGCAGCTGCTTCCTGGGCTACCTGGTTCCGGCTATTCGACATGTGTCTGCATTACCTAAAGGGAAAATTCGAAACGTTCAAGAGGTTAAGAAGCCTGCCAATCCTGTAGGTCGAGTTGATGCTTCATGGATTTACCACCATGACTTAGCTCATGCTAGTACCAAAGGACTGTCCCATATGGACTTGGGTGATGACGTCATATCATGGGCTGGTATAATTCCGTCATACTGAGCAGTGAAATCAATTTGGGAACTGAAAAAGCTATCTAAATTGCTTAAAATATTAAACAATGCTACATTTTCTGTCTTAAAACTAGTGGCTGATAGTTCAACATGGGCATGGTTAACCAACCTGTTCTCAGGCTGGAGAGGTGGACTGTTGAAGTTGATTTTATTAATTGCAGTATTAGCAATTGTTGTTTTTCTAGTCTTATTCCTAATCAAAGCACTGATCTTGAAATTAATATCTTCAAAAACTGTGAAGAACATGCTTAAGTTTTATATGCCTGTAACTATGAATATAGATGATAAAATGGCACTGTTTTCAAATAATGAAAAGTAGCATTGTTATGTTAAAACTGGGAAAAATGTATGATAGGTTAAGTAATGATGCTTACACAGCATCAAATGGGGAATTGTAGAATATGAACAGCCAAAGCATGTGTTTGAGGCAATTGAATATGTGACAGTCTGTATGTATTATATACTGTGAACTTTAAATGAACTCTGAGCAACGAGAAAATGCTGAAAAACAAGAGTCTGCCTGAAAGCAGAAAATGTGCCTTTTATGGAAATGCATCCGATTTTCTTTCTTTGCCCATAGATATGATGATGTGAATTGCCTCATGTTTACGGGTAAACCTTTAATTGGTTAATTGCCCTGTATAATGGTCTAATTGGTTCATTTCTCTATTTTTGTATTGTCAGCAATATCACCAGTATATAAGCTTGTTTATTCCTTTGTTCTGGGAGTCTCCCTGGTGCTTTCCATGAGGCTCCTGCATGTGTGTACTGTAGATAATAAAAACCACTGAAAGAGAGAAAGAACTGTATCTGTCTAGATTTTTAAAGTATTCTGAAACGTAACATCTCGTTCATAGGGAAAGACAATTGGATGCGCACAATAGATCTCCAGGATGCGTACTACCATATAAAGATGGCCAGGCCATCCATGGATCATCTGCGCTTTTGGCTGGGGGCCAGTCATTACCAGTTTCGAGCCCTGCCCTTTGGTCTCACTACAGCCCTCAGAGTGTTTACCAAATGTATGGCTGTGGTTAAAGCTCACTTGAGGCATCAAGGAATCTGGGTGTTTCCGTATTTAGATGACTGGCTCCTTACCGCACTCACCAGGCATCATCACATACAGGCAAAGAACATTACCTTAGACCTCTGCTCTTAACTGTGGATAACAATACATTCAGAAAAATCTGCCTTATGACCGTCGCAGCATACCATCTTTATAGGAGCAGACTTAGACACCATCAACATGTCCCTAAAACTTCCTTGGGAAAGAATACTTATCCTTCAACAACAGATTCTGGACATTCTCCCAAAGCACAGAGCACCAGCATCAGAGATTCTCAGACTATTGGGCACCATGGCAGCAGCTATTATAGCAATACCTCTAGTGAGGTCACACATGCTCATTCTTCAATGGCTACTTTTCACACAGTGGACCTTTCAAGAATTACCTATGGATCACCTGGTTCAGATAACCAACTCATGTAAGAAGGATCTTCAGTGGTGGCTGACGTCCAAATTGGTAACCATGGGACATCCCTTTGTTCTTCCAACTCCAGTTGCAACTGTGACCACAGACACCTCCCTGATTGGGTGGGGGCCATTATCAGGGATGGACAGCCCAAGGAATATGGCAAGAACACAAGGCTCACTTGCATATCAACGTCCTAGAGATGAGAGCGGTACTCTTAGCGTTGCAGTCCTTTCAAGTCTCTCTTCTTCTGGGGACCATTGCAATCCAGTCAGACAACATGTCAGTAGTCTGGTATATAAACAATCAAGGAGGAACCAGATCTTATCCCCTATGTCGAAAGGCCCTGAGAGTATGGCATTGGGCAGAGTCTACCCAGAGCTTTCTGATAGCAACGCACATCCCGGGGAAATCCAACATGATAGCAGACAAACTAAGCAGAGCTATTCTGTTACCACACGAGTGGTCCCTCAAGAAAGAAGTGGTGGAAATGATCTTCTGCAGATGGGGCCAGCCTTGCTGCGATCTCTTTGCAACTCCCACAAATACCAAATGCAGCAACTACTTTGCACTAATCCCCCCAGTGGGGGAGTCCCTGAGGGATGCGCTCATGCACGATTGGCCCCTAGGTCTTCTTTATGCTTTCCTGCTTTTCCCGCTGATTCCCAAAGTTTTGCAGAAAGCCAGTGCCCTGGGAAGGACAGTTATCTTAATAGCCCCCTTTTGGCCTCATCAGATTTGGTTCCCCTTCATGAAGCCTCATCTTTGAGCCCTGGATCCTGGACACAGTGCTGGACCTTCTGACTCACTCATCAGGAGCTCTTCACCCTTCTCTACAGTCCATCAAACTGACAGCGTGACTGCTCCAATTCCAAGAATAGCCAGGTTCCAAAATTTGTCAGAGGAAGCTCAACATATACTACTGTCTTCCCATAAGTCCTGAACTAGAAAACTTTATCTTAGTAAATGGAGGAGATTTTCTCTCTGAGACCAGCAAAACAACATTGATCCATTCCTTGCTTCGATATCGGATATATTGCAATTTTTGACCAAGCTATTTAATGAAGGGGCCGCAGCAGCAACTATTCGAGTTCAACTGGCTGCTATATCAAATTTTCATATTGGTGAATTAGGGGACAATGTCATGTTTCATACAATGGCAAAGGCCTTTCTAAAAGGTGCAATACATTTGAGGCCTCCTGTTAGATCCCCTACTACTCCATGGAATCTAAATCTTGTTCTGTCAAAGATTATTCTTCCTCCATTTGAACTGGCATCTTCCTGTGAATTGAAATTTCTCTCGTGGAAAACTATTTTCCTAGTGGCTATCACCTCTGCGCGCAGTTTCAGAATTACAGGCCCTATTGGTAAGGCATCCATATTTGATATTCCACAAGGATAGAGTTTCCCTCAGAACAAACCCTTCTTTCCTACCAAAGGTTTGCTCAGAATCCAACCTTAATCAAACCATTGACTTGCCAGTTTTCTTTCCTAACCATACTAATTAATTGGAGTATATGCTTCACAAGCTTGATGTTCACATACATCTTCGTTTCTGTTTAGACAGGACAAAAGACTACAGACAATATGACCAGCTGTTTGTTTCATTTTCAGATTCCAAGAAAAGTGCCACAGTTTCCAAACCTACCTTATCTAAGTGGCTTTCAGGCTGCATATCCTTTGTTTATAGTTCTGCACATATTCCCTTAGAAAGCAAAGTTAAAGCTCATTCAACTAGAGCTGTCTCTACTTCTACAGCCTTTTTGGCCAGGCTACCAATAGATTCTATTTGTGCGGCAGCAACATGGTCAAAGCCACATACCTTTATTACTCATTACAAAGTAGACAAGACCTCTAGGGACAGGGCTTCCTTTAGTTCTGCTGTCCTTAGGCAGGTACTCCCGTGCGCCACCCTAGATTGTGGTGCTGGGGACGCTACCCATCAGTAAGAATGAAGGCAAGATTGAACAACTTCACATAAAGAAGTTATGTACTTACCATAATGTTCTATGTAAGTTGTTCCTCTTGCCTTCATTCTTACAACCCACCCTCCTACCCCCAACCAGTGTCTGGAAGTTCGAGAGTTGACTCTTTCTGCCTGTTTTGTTTTTTCCTGAGGAGTTTTTTTTCCTTTCACTGGTTACTGGAAATATGAGATGTGAAGTTGTTCAATCTCACCGTTCATTCATCACTGATGGGTTTGGAGCTGATCCTCAGCTCTGACATGGCCAACTAGCAAGCTCAAAGTTCTCCAGTAGCTTGAGACCCCACCCCTTATCCCACAATGCACTGCTGGAATTACCCCAGATCTAGTTTGCCGTGGCATGGATCTCTTGGTTTCCAGCTTTGCTCGAGACTTTATTGGGAGTTTTTTAACTTTCAGCAAGTTATATTTTTCAATTTTTATATATCCTTGATCTATATTTAATAGCAGATATTACTAGCTAGTAGATAGTAGTTTTTCTGTGTTAATCCCCTTTCCTCAGTATAATCTATCTTTGTCTTCGGCCCTTTGGCCTTAGGATCCCTTCTTTAGTTATTAGTCAGTGTTCCCTGTTGGGACTATTGTTTTTGGATTATTTAATCCTGTTTATATATAGTTGCATTTGCCCCTTTTGGGCTGTGTGTGTGTTTGTGTGAGTTAGTTAGTTAGTTAGAATAGCTCATAGTTAAATAGTGTGTTTCAGTTGTGGAAATGTCTGAAGAAAAAGACAAACATCCAAAGTCTGGGTTTAAAAAGTGCCCAGACTGTGGACAGAAAATGTCAGTCACGGATGTCCATGTGCAGTGTGTTTACTGTTTGGGTGAGGTGCACCTGCAAGAGTCCTGCAGTATCTGTCACTCCTTTTCCACCAGAGTGCTAGCAGAAAGGAAGAGGAAATTGATTTATAGGGGTATCATCAAACACCCCTTTTCTGAGGCATTGTCTGACCAGGATGGAGCCAGTAAATCATCTAAATCTTCCTTGGATTCTAGATCAAAAAAAAAAAGGAAAAAGGTCAGAAAGTGTGGTGACATCAGCTCCACTGCCTTCAGAGCTGACAGTCTGTTCTTTTCAGAACCGGGACACTGCTCTGGAACCGGTTGCCGAAAAACCTCCATCCATATTGCTCCATTCGGCTCCATCTGTTCACTCTTCCAGGTCCTCTGTCAGCCTATCTGATCTGGATATGGACCAGCTGGTTCAGAAACTCTTAAAGGCACCAGGCCTAGTTAAATTGCTATCGGCTCAGACCCAACCGTCGGAGCCGAAGACCATTACTCTTGAATTGTCTGCTCCTCCTCTGAGCCATACCGGACCTTCGGAGCCAGAGGAGGCCAACCTGATGATTGTGGATCCCTTGGAGCCAACACCTGCTCCAGTGTTGTCGGCTCCATCTGCTCAGACGTTCTCGGTACCGACCGGGGACTCTTGGAGCCGACACTCTCCAGTCAGGTCCGGGGAGGATAGCAACACTGACTTGTCAGTGCCGACTCTTCCTCTCGGGGCCTCGGTTCGGGTGAGCTTGGCTCCTACCTCGGGCTCGGAGCCCACGGCTTCGGTGAGGGAGGAGATCGCGGCTTTGTCGGAGCCATCGACTCCTTCTCATCGGAGCCGAGGTGCATTTGAAGCCATGAGGCGAGTCTTGTCTCCTAAGACTTCCTCATCTGAAGCTCTGGCCTCTTCTTCCCCTAAAGTGCCTGTGTCAGTTTCTGTCTCCTCCAGTCATCCCAAGCGTAGAGACCCTGAGCCTCAGGTAGCCCCACAGAGCACTCCCTGCTCTTCTGAGACCTCTCCAGAAGTTCCCCCTGAAGAGGTTCCCAGGAAGAGATTACGCAAGAGGAGGCATTTGGACTCCCCCCAGGAGTCCCTCACATCAGACACCGACCTGGATGAATCAGAAGGGTCCCCTAGATCTCCCTATGAGGACATCTCCTTTGCGGAGATTCTTGAAATTCTTAGGCAGAGGGGTGATTGACAGTCCAAGAGCCCTACCAAGGATGAGTCAGTTCTCCTGAAGGCGTTCGGGTCTCAACCTTCCACCTCTTGGGTATCTCCGCCCTACGATGAGCTTATGGACCTGGTCTCTTGTAGGGCGTGGGAGTCTCCAGAATCTATGGAACTTGTTCCTAGGAGGCCTAATAAGTTTATTGCAGCCCCTGTGGATAAGTCCTTTTTGACCAAGGGAGTCCCTGTTGATGCCATGGTGGTGGCAGCAGCCACCAAAATGGAAATGTCTGAGACTTCCTCATCTATCCATCCTCCTAACAGAGAATCTAGGATCATGGATAGATATGGGAAACACATGTTCAGTTCAGTGACTTTCTCACTCAGATCACTGAACTACTTGACACATTTTACCAGACTGCAGAGAGATCTCCTTAAGGAGTTGGGAAATACTCTTCAGGGTGCTGCAGCTTCGAGTGTATCCGACCAGATTGCCACTCAGCTCTCTACCCTCAATTTGATAGTCAACTCATCCATGCGTCCTGTATCATATGCAGCTGATGGTTCGAGTAGAGCCGCAGGTACAGGAATCACTCTCTGTAGGCATGCCTGGATGTGATTCTGTTCCTTTGCGGAACCCTTCAAGTCTTCCTTTACTAATACCCCATTTGACGGCTCATCTTTGTTTGGGCCAAAGGTGAAGGAGACTTTGACCAGGTGTGAGCAAGAAGGAAAGACTCTGTCTGCTGTCAGAGTCCATTTTTCCACCCCCACTCGACCCTTTCCCAAAGGTCAGAGGGGAGGAAAAATGTGGTTCCGGAAAGCCCAAGGAGCCTTTCAAGACACACATGGAGAGCCCCCCTCCAGAGACAGAGGAGGGGGTTTAAATGGAAGATGCCGCCCTCACGGCAGAGGGGGTCCACAACACCAGGGTGACAGAGATCACTTCTCTGGTCAATCCTACCAGTGCTCCTGAAGGGAGCCCCAGCTGTCCTACTCTGGAGGCAGTTGGGGGTCGCTTATCACTGTACCCAAAAGCCTGGCTAAATATAACAAACAACAGTTGGGTACAAAGTATCATTTCCAGAGGATATTTCATACTGTTCTCCACCTAGCTTCTTCCCATCAAAAAAATCCAGAACATTCCACCCAGTTACATGGGGCAAGCAGCAATAGAGGTACGCCAATTGCTAGAAAAAAGAGTCATCCAGCCAGTCCCAGCAGACCAGACAGGATTCGGAACTTACTCAAGGTTCTTTTTGGTTCCAAAGAAAACAGGGGACTGGAGACCCATTTTGGATCTCAGCAGTCTCAACCAATTTATGAGAAAAGAGAAGTTCCGAATGGTCACGCTACAGACTATACTCCCGTTCCTGGGGAAGGACAACTGGATGTGCTCAATCGATCTCAAGGATGCGTACTACCACATAAAGATGGCCAGACCATCCAGAGATCACCTGCGTTTCCGGTTGGGAGCCAGTCTTTATCAATTCCAAACTCTGCCCTTTGGTCTCACTACAGCCCCCAGAGTGTTCACCAAGTGCATGGCAGTAGTCACAGCTCACCTGAGGCATCTAGGATTCCAGGTGTTTCTGTATCTAGACTATTGGCTCCTTACCTCCACCACCAGGCATCAACTTCTTCAAGCGAGAGAGGCTACTCTGACACTCTGCGATCGGCTAGGCATTGCAGTCAGCTTCGAAAAGTCTGCCTTGTTGCCATCGCAGCTTATTGTTTTTATAGGGACAGAACTAGACACGTCAACCACCACTCTTTGCCTTCCACCAGAAAGAATTTCTATTCTTCGCCAACACATCATGTCCCTGATATCAAAGAACAGACCACCAGCTGCAGAGGTATTGAAAGTTCTAGGATTGATAGCAGCAGCTATTTTAGCAATCCCATTAGCAAGGATGCATATGAGAATCCTTCAATGGCTTCTATTCACGCAATGGTCTTACGAAGAACTTCCAGTGAGTCACATGATCCTGATAACGAGTTCCTGCAAGAAGGATCTTCAGTGGTGGTTGACATCTCTTCATGTCACAATAAGACTCCTTTCATGCTCCCCCCTCCAGTTGCCACTGTGACCACGGACGCTTCCCTGATAGGGTGGGGGCTTTTTCAGGAAAGACTGCCCTAGGCACATGGGCAGATCAAGAATCACATCTGCATATCAATGCCCTGAAGATGAGAGCAATACTTCTAGTGTTGCAATACTTTCAGGACTTTCTTCCTCTAGGGACAATTACAATACAGACAGACAACATGTCAGTGGTCTGGTACATCAACAAGGCGGGACCAAGTCTTATCCCTTATGCGAGAAGCCCTCAGTGTATGGCAGTGGGCACTGTCATCTAAGCGCTTTCTGTTGGCAATGCACATCCCGGCAAATCCAACCTATTAGCTGACAGACTGAGCAGAACAATTCTTTTGCCTCACGAATGGTCTCTCAATCAATCTGTAGTGGATCAGATTTTTCTGAAGTGGGGCACTCCTTGTTGCGATTTTTGCTACTCCTCAAAACAACAAGTGCCCCGATTTCTTCACTCTCTTTCCCCTTCCAGGCCAACCTCTGAGAGACTCTCTAACCCAGGATTGGCCTCGGGGACTTCTGTACGCTTTTCCTCCTTTTCCCTTGATTCCACAAGTCATTCAGAAAGCCACCGTTTTGAGAGCCAAGTTGATCCTCATTGCCCCATATTGGCCTCAACAAATTTGGTTTCCGTCTCTGCATCGTCACCTTCTGGTGCAGCCCTGGCATCTGGACCCGGTTCGGATCTCTTGATCCACCAATCGGGTCAGCAGCACCGGGCCATTCATTCTCTCAACCTCACTGCTTGGTTGCTCCACTTCCTTCCCTAGCCAGGCTACCGATGATTTCGGACTCAGTCAGAGACATTTTAGTCTCTTCCTTGAAGTCGTCCACTAGGACTGTTTATGCTAGCAAGTGGCGGCGTTTTTTCTATTTGGGCGAATTCCAGAAATATTGACCCCTTTACTGCTCCTGTACATTCGGTTTTAGATTTCCTGGCGGAGGTTTTTCATTCAGGATCTCGTCATCTACAGTCAAAAGTACAACTGGCTGCTATTTCTAAGTATCATGTTGGCCTGCATGACAATAACATTATGTCTCATAGGTTATGCAAGGCCTTTCTCAGAGGAGTTTTCTCCTAAACCACCTATAAAGCATCCTCCTCCGCAATGGGATCTAAACTTAATGTTGGCATCCTTGATACTACCTCCCTTGAACCGTCTGCTTCATGTTCTTTGAAGTTATTGACCTGGAAAACTATATTTTTACTGGCTGTCACTTCTGCAAGAAGGGTTTCAATTCAAGCTCTCTGCATCCGTTCCCCTTATTTGGTTTTCATAAGGACAGGGTATCATTAAGAGCTAACCCTTCCTTTCTTCCCAAAGTCGTATCTCAAACCAACATTAACCAATCTATAGATCTACCAGTCTTTTCCCAAACTATTCCGACAGAGCTGAACAGAAACTGCATTTTTGGATGTCCATCATCAGCTCAGGTACTATTTGCATAGAACTAAACAATTCAGAAAATCGGACCAATTATTTGTCTCCTATGCAGAAAACAGGATAGGTCTTCCAGTATCTAAAATGACCTTATCCAGATGGTTGACTTCCACTATTTCCTATGTGTACTCTCTCAGGGGCAAACAGCTATCTTCTAAGCCAAAAGCACACTCAACCAGGAGTCTATCCACTTCTGCAGCTTTTCAGGATAGACTACCCATTGATACCATTTGTGCAGCAGCTACTTGGGCCACACCTCATACCTTTGTCTCTCATTACAAGTTGGACTTGGCCTCTAGAGATAGGGCCAGATTTGGTTCCACAGTTCTCAAGAGTCTGTTCCATTGAGCCACCCGGGATACAGGTGCTAGGGGCGGTCCCATCCAGTAAGAATGAGGCGAGATTGACAACTTAACATTTAGAAGTTATGTACCTACCATAACGTTCCATGTTAGTTGTCTTCTCTCGCCTTCTTTCTTGCATCCCTCCCTCCTTCCCCTGGCCTGGACAGATCTTGGAAGTTCCTATTAGATTGTTTCCTCGATGCGTTGTTAGGAGGATTTCTTTTAGGAACCATTGTTCCTATTTCTGTTAGGATAGTCTTTAGCAAGGTTAGTTAGCTGCCAAACGAGATCTGAGGTAGTTCCGCCTTGCATCATGGGATATAGGGTTGCCTCGAGCTGGTAAAAGGAGTTCTCGAGCTAAAGCAAGTGCCGAGTCGGAGCCGATGATCGGCTCCGAACCCATCCAGTAAGAAAGAAGGCGAGAGAAGACAACTAACATGGAACGTTATGGTAGGTACATAACTTCTAATTAAAGCTCATTCAACTAGAGCTGTCTCTACTTCTACAGCCTTTTTGGCCAGGCTACCAATAGATTCTATTTGTGCGGCAGCAACATTGTCAAAGCCACATACCTTTATTACTCATTACAAAGTAGACAAGACCTCTAGGGACAGGGCTTCCTTTAGTTCTGCTGTCCTTAGGCAGGTACTCCCGTGCGCCACCCTAGATTGTGGTGCTGGGGACGCTACCCATCAGTAAGAATGAAGGCAAGATTGAACAACTTCACATAAAGAAGTTATGTACTTACCATAATGTTCTATGTAAGTTGTTCCTCTTGCCTTCATTCTTACAACCTACCCTCCTACCCCCAACCAGTGTCTGGAAGTTCGAGAGTTGACTCTTTCTGCCTGTTTTGTTTTTTCCTGAGGAGTTTTTTTTCCTTTCACTGGTTACTGGAAATATGAGATGTGAAGTTGTTCAATCTCACCGTTCATTCATCACTGATGGGTTTGGAGCTGATCCTCAGCTCCGACATGGTCGACTAGCAAGCTCAAAGTTCTCCAGTAGCTCGAGACCCCACCCCTTATCCCACAATGCACTGCTGGAATTACCCCAGATCTAGTTTGCCGTGGCACGGATCTCTTGGTTTCCAGCTTTGTTCGAGACTTTATTGGGAGTTTTTTAACTTTCAGCAAGTTATATTTTTCAATTTTTATATATCCTTGATCTATATTTAATAGCAGATATTACTAGCTAGTAGATAGTAGTTTTTCTGTGTTAATCCCCTTTCCTCAGTATAATCTATCTTTGTCTTCGGCCCTTTGGCCTTAGGATCCCTTCTTTAGTTATTAGTCAGTGTTCCCTGTTGGGACTATTGTTTTTGGATTATTTAATCCTGTTTATATATAGTTGCATTTGCCCCTTTTGGGCTGTGTGTGTGTTTGTGTGAGTTAGTTAGTTAGTTAGTTAGAATAGCTCATAGTTAAATAGTGTGTTTCAGTTGTGGAAATGTCTGAAGAAAAAGACAAACATCCAAAGTCTGTGTTTAAAAAGTGCCCAGACTGTGGACAGAAAATGTCAGTCACGGATGTCCATGTGCAGTGTGTTTACTGTTTGGGTGAGGTGCACCTGCAAGAGTCCTGCAGTATCTGTCACTCCTTTTCCACCAGAGTGCTAGCAGAAAGGAAGAGGAAATTGATTTATAGGGGTATCATCAAACACCCCTTTTCTGAGGCATTGTCTGACCAGGATGGAGCCAGTAAATCATCTAAATCTTCCTTGGATTCTAGATTAAAAAAAAAGGAAAAAGGTCAGAAAGTGTGGTGACATCAGCTCCACTGCCTTCAGAGCTGACAGACTGTTCTTTTCAGAACCGGGACACTGCTCTGGAACCGGTTGCCGAAAAACCTCCATCCATATTGCTCCATTCGGCTCCATCTGTTCACTCTTCCAGGTCCTCTGTCAGCCTATCTGATCTGGATATGGACCAGCTGGTTCAGAAACTCTTAAAGGCACCAGGCCTAGTTAAATTGCTATCGGCTCAGACCCAACCGTCGGAGCCGAAGACCACTACTCTTGAATTGTCTGCTCCTCCTCTGAGCCATACCGGACCATCAGAGCCAGAGGAGGCCAACCTGATGATTGTGGATCCCTTGGAGCCGACACCTGCTCCAGTGTTGTCGGCTCCATCTGCTCAGACGTTCTCGGTACCGACCGGGGACTCTTGGAGCCGACACTCTCCAGTCAGGTCCGGGGAGGATAGCAACACTGACTTGTCAGTGCCGACTCTTCCTCTCGGGGCCTCGGTTCGGGTGAGCTTGGCTCCTACCTCGGGCTCGGAGCCCACGGCTTCGGTGAGGGAGGAGATCGCGGCTTTGTCAGAGCCATCGACTCCTTCTCATTGGAGCCGAGGTGCATTTGAAGCCATGAGGCGAGTCTTGTCTCCTAAGAATTCCTCATCTGAAGGTCTGGCCTCTTCTTCCCCTAAAGTGCCTGTGTCAGTTTCTGTCTCCTCCAGTCATCCCAAGCGTAGAGACCCTGAGCCTCAGGTAGCCCCACAGAGCACTCCCTGCTCTTCTGAGACCTCTCCAGAAGTTCCCCCTGAAGAGATTCCCAGGAAGAGATTATGCAAGAGGAGGCATTTGGACTCCCCCCAGGAGTCTCTCACATCAGACACCGACCTGGATGAATCAGAAGGGTCCCCTAGATCTCCCTCTGAGGACATCTCCTTTGCGGAGATTCTTGAAATTCTTAGGCAGAGGGGTGATTGACAGTCCAAGAGCCCTACCAAGGACGAGTCAGTTCTCCTGAAGGCGTTCGGGTCTCAACCTTCCACCTCTTGGGTATCTCTGCCCTACGATGAGCTTATGGACCTGGTCTCTTGTAGGGCGTGGGAGTCTCCAGAATCTATGGAACTTGTTCCTAGGAGGCCTAATAAGTTTATTGCAGCCCCTGTGGATAAGTCCTTTTTGACCAAGGGAGTCCCTGTTGATGCCATGGTGGTGGCAGCAGCCACCAAAATGGAAATGTATGAGACTTCCTCATCTATCCATCCTCCTAACAGAGAATCTAGGATCATGGATAGATATGGGAAACACATGTTCAGTTCAGTGACTTTCTCACTCAGATCACTGAACTACTTGACACATTTTACCAGACTGCAGAGAGATCTCCTTAAGGAGTTGGGAAATACTCTTCAGGGTGCTGCAGCTTCGAGTGTATCCAACAAGATTGCCACTCAGCTCTCTACCCTCAATTCAATAGTCAACTCATCCATGCGTCCTGTATCATATGCAGCTGATGGTTCGAGTAGAGCCGCAGGTACAGGAATCACTCTCTGTAGGCATGCCTGGATGTGACTCTGTTCCTTCGCGGAATCCTTCAAGTCTTCCTTTACTAATACCCCATTTGACGGCTCATCTTTGTTTGGGCCAAAGGTGAAGGAGACTTTGACCAGGTGTGAGCAAGAAGGAAAGACTCTGTCTGCTGTCAGAGTCCATTTTTCCATCCCCACTTGACCCTTTCCCAAAGGTCAGAGGGGAGGAAAATGTGGTTCCGGAAAGCCCAAGGAGCCTTTCAAGACACACATGGAGAGCCCCCCTCCAGAGGCAGAGGAGGGGGTATAAATGGAAGACGCCGCCCTCGCGGCAGAGGGGGTCCACAACACCAGGGTGACAGAGATCACTTCTCTGGTCAATCCTACCAGTGCTCCTGAAGGGAGCCCCAGCTGTCCTACTCTGGAGGCAGTTGGGGGTCGCTTATCACTGTACCCAAAAGCCTGGCTAAATATAACAAACAACAGTTGGGTACAAAGTATCATTTCCAGAGGATATTTCATACTGTTCTCCCCCTAGCTTCTTCCCATCAAAAAAATCCAGGACATTCCACCCAGTTACATGGGGCAAGCAGCAATAGAGGTATGCCAATTGCTAGAAAAAAGAGTCATCCAGCCAGTCCCAGCAGACCAGACAGGATTCGGAACTTACTCAAGGTTCTTTTTGGTTCCAAAGAAAACAGGGGACTGGAGACCCATTTTGGATCTCAGCAGTCTCAACCAATTTATGAGAAAAGAGAAGTTCCGAATGGTCACGCTACAGACCATACTCCCGTTCCTGGGGAAGGACAACTGGATGTGCTCAATCGATCTCAAGGATGCGTACTACCACATAAAGATGGCCAGACCATCCAGAGATCACCTGCGTTTCCGGTTGGGAGCCAGTCTTTATCAATTCCAAACTCTGCCCTTTGGTCTCACTACAGCCCCCAGAGTGTTCACCAAGTGCATGGCAGTAGTCACAGCTCACCTGAGGCATCTAGGATTCCAGGTGTTTCCGTATCTAGACTATTGGCTCCTTACCTCCACCACCAGGCATCAACTTCTTCAAGCGAGAGAGGCTACTCTGACACTCTGCGATCGGCTAGGCATTGCAGTCAGCTTCGAAAAGTCTGCCTTGTTGCCATCGCAGCTTATTGTTTTTATAGGGACAGAACTAGACATGTCAACCACCACTCTTTGCCTTCCACCAGAAAGAATTTCTATTCTTCACCAACACATCATGTCCCTGATATCAAAGAACAGAGCACCAGCTGCAGAGGTATTGAAAGTTCTAGGATTGATAGCAGCAGCTATTTTAGCAATCCCGTTAGCAAGGATGCATATGAGAATCCTTCAATGGCTTCTATTCACGCAATGGTCTTACGAAGAACTTCCAGTGAGTCACATGATCCTGATAACGAGTTCCTGCAAGAAGGATCTTCAGTGGTGGTTGACATCTCTTCATGTCACAATAAGACTCCTTTCATGCTCCCCCCTCCAGTTGCCACTGTGACCACGGACGCTTCCCTGATAGGGTGGGGGGGGGGGCTTTTTCAGGGAAAGACTGCCCAAGGCACATGGACAGATCAAGAATCGCATCTGCATATCAATGTCCTGGAGATGAGAGCAGTACTTCTAGTGTTGCAATACTTTCAGGACTCTCTTCCTCTAGGGACAATTGCAATACAGACAGACAACATGTCAGTGGTCTGGTATCTGAACAAGACGGGACCAAGTCTTATCCCCTTTGCGAGAAGCCCTCAGTGTATGGCAGTGGGCACTGTCATCTAAGCGCTTTTTGTTGGCAATGCACATCCCGGGCAAATCCAGCGTCATAGCTGACAGACTGAGCAGAACAATCTTTTTGCCCCACGAATGGTCCCTCAAACAAGAGATTGCGGACAGGATCTTCCGCAAATGGGGCCAGCCTTCCTGTGACCTGTTCGCCAGTCACATCAACAACAAATGCAGAAGCTATTTTGCCCTGATTCCCATGCCAGGTCCCCGAGGGATGCTCTTGTCCACGATTGGCCCCCGGGTCTCCTCTGCATTTCCACCCATTCCCCTGATACCCAAATTCTTACAGAAAGCAAAGTCGCTCTTGACGGATAACCATCCTTATAGCCCCTCATTGGCCTCGGCAGATTTGGTTCTCGTTTCTTTACCATCACATTCTGGAAGATCCATGGATCCTGGACCCTGGACCCAGTTCCAGACTTGTTGACACATCCCTCAGGGGATCTTCATCCATCCTTGCAGACACTGAAGCTAACAGCTTGGCTGCTCCAATTCCCCGCATAGCCAGGCTCTATAATCTTTCCCATGACACTAGTCAGATTTTGTTGGCTTCCCATAAACATTCCACTAGAAAATTGTATTGTAGTAAGTGGAAAAGATTTTCCATTTGGGCTTCTTCCCACAACATTGACCTTTATCAAGCGCCATTGTCTTCTATCTTACAATTCTTGACAGAAATCTTCAACAAAGGAGCAGTGGCTGCTACGGTGTGAGTGCAATTAGCTGCTATATCTAATTTCCATCTAGGAATCGATGGTTTGAATATTATGGCTCACCAATTGTCTAAGGCTTTTCTCAAACGTTCTTTTCACATAAGGCCTCCAGTGAAGACAGCTTATTCCCCCTGGAATTTGAATTTTATGTTATCTCATATCATTCTTCCTCCTTTTGAGCCTGCATCATCTTGTGAACTAAAATTTCTGTCATGGAAAACTATCTTAGTAGCCATCACTTCAGCCTGTAGAGTGTCAGAGCTCCAAGCCCTATCCATCAAGCCCCCTTATATGGTCTTCCATGCTGACAGAGTATCTCAGGACAAATCCATCCTTTCTGCCCAAAGTATGTTCTGAGGTTAACATTAATCAAGTCAATGAGTTGCCCGTTTTCTTCCCTAATCATATCAACAAATTGGAATATATGTTGCATAAACTCGATGTTCATAGACAACTTGGATTTTATTTGGACAGAATAAAAGACATTAGGAAATCAAATCAGCTCTTTGTGTCTTTTTCTGAGACCAGGAAAGGTAAAACAGTTGCTAAAACAACCCTGTCTAAGTGGCTGTCGGATTGTATCACCTACACATATGCTTGTCATAATATGCCAGACAAAGTGGATAAGGCCTCCAGGGACAGGGCTTCATTTGGTTCTATGGTTCTGAAGAGTGTTATTCCGTGAGTTACCCAAGATCAGTGCACTAGGGACGCTATCCATCAGTGATGAATGAACGGCAAGATTGAACAACTTCACATAAAGAAGTTATGTACTCACCATAACGTTCCATGTGAGCTGTTCCATCTCACTTTCATTCTCATGTCCCTCCCTCCTTCCCCCTCCTGGCTGACAGATGACCTGGAGGCTGTCTTCATCCTGGTTTTTCAATGTGTATTCATTCCTAGGCAGAATAATTATTGTACTTCTATATGGTACGCAGCAAACAAGATCTGAGGTAATTCCAGCAGTGCATTGTGGGATAAGGGGTGGGGTCTCGAGCTACTGGAGAACTTTGAGCTTGCTAGTCGGCCGTGTCGGAGCCGAGGATTGGCTCCAAACCCATCAGTGATGAATGAAGGCGAGATGGAACAACTCACATGGAACGTTATGGTGAGTACATAACTTCTTTTATGGTGTTGTTACACTGTGAGCATGTTACTAGATGGTAGCAAACAAGATCTGAGGGAAGCAGAGGAGCATCATTGGATAGGGTTTTGGCCTTGAGCTGTTTGGAGACCATGAGCTTTACAATTTGGCCGACTCAGAGCCGAGGGATCGGCTCCAAACCCATCAGTAAGAATGAAGGCGAGAGGAACCACTCGCATGGAACATTATGGTACGTACATAACTTCTTTTTTTGTTTAGCTTAATCTGCCCTAATAAAGCACCCTTATTAATCTGTTCAAACAAAGCACCATTAATACATAACCTCCATGTAGCTCATAAGTCAAAAGACTGGAAATTATGGACATGCAATTTTCTAACTTCTATGCAGCCAGCTTGGTGGATATGGGCATCTTGAGACAATATAGTAATTGTCTCATATTTGCTGACAACCACTTTTAAAGAATCAGACACAGTATGTGAGAGGTGTAATTACACAATGACTCTGAAGGCTAAACTTTTGTATACAAATCCACATCAGATTATGAAAACCATGCACACAAAACCCACCTCATATAATACACAACACAAATATAGACTAACATATGATGAGGCACTTAAAAGCAATATTCCTAAACAACAAAGATCACCTACACCCTCTGCTGTCAAATCTATGCCTCAACAAGCCCAAGGGCAGTCATAAAAAACAACACCTAACACCACACATACTGTCACTCTCAGTGGAGTCCCAAACATTAAACCCATAAGGCAGCCAAACACAATTCCCAAGGCTGTCATCATAGGGGACTCCATTATAAGATATACTGATGCCCCTCTAACCAGGCTAAACAAGGAGAAGACAACTGTTAGTTGCTTATCTGGTGCCAGGAACTGCCAATTCCAGCATGCACTTAAGTCATTATGCCACAGGTACCAGTATGATTCCATCATAGTCCATGTAGGTGTAAATGACCTGAGATGAACTTCCCTGGACTATATGTAGCTTGAGATTATGGAGCTTTCAGACTGTGTGTCATAGACTGTATGAGCCTGGCACTGAGCAGCATATTACCATCACCGAGGATGATGCAACAATATCAGCAAAAAAGTATTGATTTCAACAACTGGCTGTCTTTCTGTTGCCATTCTAAAGGGATCTAATATTTGTCAGCTTGGGAGGACATAGTCAACAAGCCATGTTGCTTTTCCAAGGATAAGTCTGCACCTTTCCCCTCTGGGCTTTCAGATACTGGCTAAGGCTTTGTCCAACCCATAGTGCCTTTTTTAGGCAATGCCAGATTGACAAACCTACCATCATAACAAAATCAGTTCAGTGGAACCTCAAGGTGTTACTGCTCAAAGCCAGGAGCCTAAAAAATACACTCCCTTCAAGCCCTCCTCACACTTGAGAATATAAATATCTGTGCAGTTACCCAGAGATGGTTTAAAGCATCAGAGTATCATGGCAGTACAAGGTTTCAATGTCTTCCATGTTTTTTTACCAGTAACTGCACAGACAAGGGCTAAAGGTGGAGGTGTCTCAGTATACATCAATAACAAGCATACCTCTAGGGTGGTCAAATAGGATGATGTGCAAGACTTCATGTGCAGGTCACCATAGACAAAATCCCGTACCATATCCTAGGCAGCTCTAGGTCACCCTCCATGTCCCAAGAAGCTCACAGTGCATACTTGGATCTACTGTAGACACTACCATCCAACCTAACACCATACTCATGGGAGACTTTAATTACCCCTCCATAGATTAGGAATTCTACACAGCCTCAAATCTACAGGCACAAAGATTCCTGGATTTCATAAATACAAACAGTTTTGCCCAAATAGTGGGGTCTATATCAGTTCTGCAAAAATCCATTTCAGCAAATACCAAAAGAGCGACACATATTAATCAAACCGTGAATAGACCGAACGCACTAAACCGTGAAATTTAAAACATCGAACGGTCAGTCAGCCAATCCCACCACCCGCTACATACTACCTACCCAAACAAAATAAATAAACCACATACATACACTAACCCTACTCCTAACCCTAAAGTAAAGCACCACAACCCAACTTCTAACCCTACACTAAACCCCACATACACAACTATCTATGCACTATCCTTAACCCTCCCTAACCCTAAGGTCCGTAAGTACCGCACACTTCCCCTACGGAGATATACCCTAACAAAATAAATAATACACATAAATACATTTAACAAAACCCTACTTCTAACACTACACTAAATCTTATATACATTACCTATCTATACACTTACCTTAACCCGCACCCTACCCTAAGGTCCATACCTATCATACACTTACCTTACGGAGTTATACCACAGACGGGCCAACCAAAACACTTCAACATTTGGGATTTCGCTGTTTTGGACGTTTGGCATTTACGTAGTTCGCGCAATACATGTTGATCATTTCGTATTTGTGGAAACGGCATTTCGATCGCCTGATAGGGAGCCCAAATAGTGAAGGCACCCACATAGAGGCTCCAACATACTGGACCTCATGCAAACAAATGTGGGAGAATGCTGCACCCCCTCCAATATCTCATCCTACCTGGTTAGGTCCAACCATAATGCTGCCTTCTTTAAAATCAAAATCAATTCTGTAATCCTGTTAAAACGTAAACCAAAATTCACCAGGTGGACCACTCGAATAGTGGCCTTGCGTATACCTTAATCTCTTGCTTGCTAAGATATCCACATCGGTAAAACTAGTAACAGTTAGGAACTACTTGAAGGAAAATTACTTGTTATTAAATGATGAGTTGTCAAAATTTAGTGCCCCTCCAAAGGGCAAGAACACAGCAGCCTTTGCTGAATTGCTCTCAGAAACTCTGCACAACCACATCAATAGCTTCATAGAGACTACTGTACCTACAAGAAGTAAGCCTAGAACTAGCCCCAAAAACAAACCACCCTGGCGGTATCCCAAATTAAATAAGATATACAACAAAAGGAAAGAAATGATGTTAAAAATCAAGAAGGGTAATTCCCATCAAGATAAAACCTCTCTTATCAAAGTAAATAGGCAACTAAGAAGGCTAATTAGGACAAGTCCTCAGAGACCTCAGTGGTTTCTCACTAAGAAAATACAGGGACTACAAACCATGACCTATGTAGAGAGGCTGAAAGACCTGTCACTTTATTCTGTATCTTATAGGCTGCTGAGAGGTAACTTCTGCCTAGCCTATAGAGCAATTTCTGACCTTGCCCTAATGGAAACGCTGTACATCCGCAAGTCAAATGGCACAACAGTCACTCACTCTAGGGATCTCATCCTAGCCTGTGACATTAACAGAACATGCTGGAGAGACAGATGTGTCTCCAAGAGACTGCTGATTCTATGGAATACACTTCCTATTCATGTAAAACAGAGCCCCTTACTGATCCTGTTCAAATGCAGCCCAGATAGTTGGATGGGAGACTGCACATTTGCCCCTGGGGTGGTACCAATGTCTCTCATGGATAGGGTTAACCAGTGTTGATCAGACTCACTCTGTTCATATATTCATTCTGCAAACTACTCAAAAGGAACAAAAATGAGGATACTTGGGATTAATATGGCTAGACATGTAAAGGTCTAGGGCCACTAGCCTCGTAACCCTTGAGGTTAATATGTCCTCCAGCTGAAAGATAACCATAAGGCCTTCTACAGCTATATTAGAAAACTCAAGGGCAGCACACAGCAGTATACTGAACTGGTGGTTAATGGTGCCACATATAGCAAACCTGTTAATGGACAAATTCAATTCCAACTTTACCCCTCTCTCATCCCCAACCATCTCCCCAATAATACCCTCAAACATAACCACTCATACTATAACTAGGGAGCATGCACTGGCTGCACTCACTAAAGCAAAGAACACAGCTTCAATGGGTGCTGATAACTTCCCAGGATGCCTACTGAATAGTCTAAAATATGACTTATCAGGACTTCTGGAGTCATTATTTATCTATAGTTTTAAAACAGGCTTCATGCCACATGAATGGAGGAGGACCCCCTTCATATGGGAGGACCTTCAACAGATCCTAGAAAATACAGACCCAATTAGTTTGACTAGTCTTATTTGTAAAGCTATGGAGAGACTTATCATGGAAATTATCAGCAAGGACATAGGAGACCACCAGACACTGGCTCCGTTCCAGTTTGGCTTTGTCAAAGGAAAGTCTTGCTTATTGAATTTGGTAGGATCCTTTGAAAAGGTCACTAAGGCAATTGAATGAGGGAAAAACTGTGTATACTGCCTATCTAGATCTGGCTATGACATTTGACACATTACCCCATTCGGGCATTGTCAACAAACATACAGAACTAGGTACAAACTCTTTTATAACATACTGACTTGCTAGCTGGATCACTAATAGGACCCAGGAGGTTAGAACTGAAGAGACCACCTACACAAATAGCTGGTCACCAGTGGAGGCCCCCAGTGCTCTGTGCTAGCCCCACTCTTCTTTGGCATCTACTTCTCAGTGTCAAAGCCAATGTCAAAGGCCTGTGGCTAATCAAGTTTGCATATGATTGCAAACTGTGAAAAGTCATTGAATCCTCCTAAGACAAGAACACCCTTCAGGAAGGTCTAGTACAGACAAACAGTTGGTGCAAAAGCCATGGTCTTAAAACTCAATACCAACAAATGCATTATAGTACCTTTTAGGAAGTCTGCCACCCCAGGTAACTACATAATCAATAAAGCACCCTTAAAAGTTAATTCACTAGTCAGGGATCTGGAAACTCATGCAGCTAGTAACCTAGCCTTCGACCAACATGTGTCCAAGCTAGAAAGAAAATCCTTCTATGTTGCTCAACTTATAAGCAAGGGCATGGCATCTTGGTCCAGAGAGGTCATCAAACCACTGTACTCAGGCCTCAACAGCCCCATCGTAGATTATGATGCCCTCTTTGGTATGTACCTGACCAGACACATGCAGCAACTGGAATGCCCACAAAGATTCCTATTAAAAAGAATACGTATCATACAGACTCATGAGAGGTGATCTTTGCCTTGCATACAAGGCATGCCTGGATCCTATTTTGATGAATCTTTTGCACATCTAAAAAACAAACAGCATCAGAACTACTAGATTAAAAGACCCAAATTTTGCTTGCAACATAAATAGGATATGGAGAGACAGATGTGTTTCTCAGAGAATTCCCATTCTCTGTAACAGGTTCCCCATCCATGTGAAGCAAAGTTCCTTTCTATCCCTATTTAAGCACAATCTGGACCTATGGATTAGTAATTGGAAATTCACCCATGGTCTGGCTCCTATGCCTCTGATGGACAGATGCAGTCAGTAAATTACCCTGTATAAATCAAATATAAGTCAAATTTGTGGGTCACATGTAGGTTGCATGGCTAGGCTTTTAAGGACCCTAGTGGTTGTTAGCTGTCCAAAGTTTCTGCTTCTCCACTGGGAGAGCTGTAGTTGACCTGTTAATCAGTGTGCAGCCATCTTGGAAACAAAGGTGAGTTAAGTTTTTGGTGCTAGTCTTGATACCAGACCAACAACCACTGCCACTTTGTACCAGCTTTGATACAGGCATTAGCCCCAGCACCAGAAAATCCTCAAGCCAGCTCAGTCAACAGGAAAAGGTCGATTTAGTCACCCCTATAAAAATTCCTAAGAATTCATTACTTCAAGATCCAGTACCCTGATAGGACTTGTTCCTTGTTTTAGAAATATGGGTGCCTTTTGAACGTGTAACTAATGCAGATTTAAACTTTGTGAAATGGAAGACCCATTTTCTAATAGCCATTACATCAGCCATCAGGATTTTTCTTTTTTTATAGAATACTTATTTGGTACTCTGTAAAGACAGAGTATCCCTCATATGTTTCAGAGTCATTCTAAAGCAATACATTCACTTGTACATACTTTTGCCTTCTTATGCTAATTCTGGGGAGTACTTGTTAGAATGTATGGACATTGACAGTACATTAAGACACTCAACTTTTTTGTTTCATTTTCTAGAAAAAAGCTAGATCATAAAGTATACAAGATCATCCTTGATAAATGGATTTCTGAATGCAGTAAATTCTGCTATCTTAAATATGATATGCCTTTACCAAATATTCCTAAAGCTTACTCTGTCAGAGCTTTATCTGTCTTGGTAGCCTTTTCTGAAATGCAGATATTAATGACATTTATGCAGCAGGTAAAAGGTTGAAATTTTTAATGGATATTACAAGCAGGATATAATATCAAGATCTGGGTCTTCTTTGGAGCTGCTATCATGATATTCATTATGACAACTGATGTAGTGACCTTAGCTATATGGGTTATATCCTGTTAAAGGTATAACAGCAGGCCAACTTCCAAAACTTCAGGGCACCTTCCACTCACCCAAACTATTAGTCAGCTTGAGCTGAGCTGACTAAAATGAGTGGTTTGGGTGCCTTCAGAGCTTTCCTGCCATTGAAGAGCACTCCTGTTGCAGGCTTTCAAAGACTGATAGTCAGCTAAAGTTTTCCATTGCCCCCTTCAGGGAAAAAACTTTCACATTTACTTATTATGACAGAAATTGAACTTTTTCCTGTGAAAAGCTTGAAAAAAAGTGAACCGATGTCTATTCTATCTGCGCTCAACTGATGGGTCTTTGGATCCAAAGGGATCCAACATAGGATACACTCCAGACTTTGGATCCAAGGCTGAGGCTTCTCCCTTTACTTATAATTCCCTCCTAGCACTTATTTCCCTCAGATTTCATTTGCTACTCAAATGTTACAGATGCAGATCTTTTGGTTCAGTGCTTAAGTAAGGTTTTTAGGCACAGGTAAGTATGTTTCGATTACCCTTTCATTACCTTTTGGGTTTTTTCACATTAGTTTTTTCTTTTACCTTCTATCCTTCCCAGTCAAAAATGAAAAAAAGAAAAAATTACTTTTGTTTCATACCCGTGTATGAAGTTAGTGTTGTTTCCCACTTTATCTTCCTGAATTTAAGGTACCTGTTAGTGTTAGATTGATAGCATTTTTCTAGTGGTAACTTGTTTTTTTTTATTGTTACTGCTAGTTCAGGATGTCAGATAAGCTTTCTGACTTTAAGAACTGTGTCATTTGTGGGCATGATATACCTCCCACAAATACCCATTCTAAATGTGCATATTGTTTAGGAGCTTTGCACCTGGAGGAGGACTGCTGAACCTTGCTGCATTTGAGGCCAGAGCCTTAATGGATAGGAACTCCAAACTCGCACTTAAAGGGTTTCTCCCTGCCACAGTGAGAGAAGTTTTCTGCAATGAGTCATCTTCATCTTCCTCTTCTTCCCATTCTTCAAAAAGTCCTCAGAAAAGAATAAAGGAGATAAGTCGAAGAATAAGGAAAAAGAAAAGGACAACAAATGGTAGAAAGAGAGACAGAAAGAAAGACTCTTCCAGGAAGTGTCCTTTAGACCGATCTGGTCTGTCTTGACCTGGTTCTATGATTTCCAAGCCATCATCAGCTCCAGAGCCTGTCAATGTAGTCTCCTGCCTCCTTTGTTCCCAGAACCCAGATTATCTCCAGAACCTGTTACCCAAAGGCTTGGGTAACCTTTCTTGCAGGAAAAGTCTTTCCAGAGAGTGTGTCAAGGCCACTGCTCACAGCTTCATCACTGAGATCAGTGCGGTCCTCCAGGAGTCTGTGAGGCTGACATTGACAGAATTATGAGGAAGTTCTTCACTCAGTTCCAGCAAGGGCTTCTCCCAGTGGTCACTTCTGTCAGAGAGTTGGGACTTATCCATTCCTCCCCACTGATTGTAACTCCTTCCCTGATATGACATTCAGATTCAGGGCCCTTGGATTGGAATGGACCTCAAGGAATGTCTGTGTCACACCAAAGGACTGGACTTATTTGGTTGTGACTATATCTCTGACCCAGTTGACTCCATGTGCCTCAGATCTTGATGGGTTTCAGAGCCAAAGTGTCAGGTGGAGCTGGGGAGTAGATGAGCTGAACCAAATGGCTTCTTTGAGCTTACTCTTGTTGGATTCCTTTGTACCTATGGTGGCTGCATCAGGACCTGTTTTGGCATCAGCATTCAAAGTCTTTGAGACAGTAATCTCACAATTCAGGAAACAGGCATCCTTTCCCCACTCTGATCCACCCCAACCCCAAAGAGTTCTTCAGGTTTTCTCTGCTTTCTTCCTGTCACATCAGAACAACCAGCCCCTGAAAGTCTCAATGTAGTTCACATTGTGGAATTCCTATCTGCTTCAAAGTCCTCTCCGAAGCATCCCACTGGGGAGGTACACCAAAAGCATGCATGCATGCAAAAGGAGGCACATGTAATCGAATCAAGAGTCCCTCACTGAAGAAACTGATTTAGATGAGGGGAAGAGGTCCCCCAATTCCACCCTTGAAGATGTGTCCTTTTTGAGATCCTTGAGCTACTTATACAGAAAGGGGTTGGTTCACTGACATCCCCTCACAGAAGAAATCAGCATTCCTAGAGGCTTTTGAGACTGGCCCTTCTACACCTTGGATGGTCCCTCCCACAGACAAATTGATGGACCTGGTTTCACAGCAAGCACAGAAGGAAATGAATGTGGTTGACCCCCACAAAACCTGATAAAATTCAGGTTTCTCCAAAAGATGGGCCCTTCTGGAGAATGGGTCCCACCTTAGATTCTATGGTAGTAGAGGCAGCCACCAAGAAAGAGTTTGCTGATGAGAGCTCTACTCTCCATCCCCCTAACAGAGAGACCAGGATGTTGAACATATTTGAAAAGTGGATATATGCTTCAGTGACCTTCATTCTCAGGAAGTCGAATTACTTGGCCCATGTAACATGCTTTCAGAGGAACTTGAATAAAGAATTATCTACGTCCATCTCCAGGTCCTTGTCTGTGAAAGGTAGGAAAATCAATAAATTTGCAGTTGGCTATCATTCATTCCCTGTCATACTTGTCCATGCACCTTATTTGTAGCAAAACTGATGACACATCTAGAGAAGCATGGTCTGGAACAACTGTTTGTTGGCATGCCTGGATGCTTCTCTGCTGCTTTGCAGAACATTTCAAGATGTCCTTCATTAATGCTGCCAATGACTGATCCATGTCATATGGGCCTAAAGTTAAACAGACAGTATCTAGAAATTAATATGATGGTAAAACCTTGTCTGTTGTTGTGATGTGCTTTTCAATCCCTAAATGAACCATCTCCAGAAACCAAAAAAGAGGCTAGAAATTATGGTTCTGCAAGTCTCAAAGCTTCACTCCAATGCTTCTAATGATAGACCTCCCAAAAGCAGAGGGGAGAATTACCATAATATATAGTGCCCCAGTGGCAGAGGTGGACCACAGAATCAAATATTTCAGGGTCCTTTCTCTGTCAGGTCTTGTCAGAGCTTCTGAATGGTTGCCCAACTGGTACTCTATGAATACAGTTGGGGTGCTCATCTCTGCACCCTGTGCCATGGACAACCATCACCCAAGATGATTGAGGACAGAGAATCATAACTAGAGGCTATAAGATTCACTTTC